>NW_024609634.1:235000-276532 GCF_018296145.1 Oncorhynchus tshawytscha | reverse complement strand
ACATTACAGCCTTGTTCTAAAATGGACTGGGGAAAAAAATCCCCTCATCAATCTTCACACAATACCCCGTAATGACAAAGCAAAAACTGTTTTGTTGAAATTTTAGCTCATTTATGATACTCGAAATTGAGCTCAGGGGCATCCTGTTTCCATTGATCACCCTTGAGATGTTTCTACAACTTGATTGGAGGCCACCTGTGGTTAATGTAATTGATTGGACAGGATCTGTGGAAGGGTATCAAACAATTTCTGCAGCATTGAAGGTCCCCAAGAACACAGTGGCCTCCATCATTCTTAAATGGAAGAAGTTTAGAACCACCAACACTGTTCCTAGAGCTGGCCTCCAGCCAAACTAAGCAATCAGGGAAGAAGGGCCTTGGTCAGGGAGGCGAGTCTCATAGCAGAATGTCTGAATACTTATTCAGAATAAGGCGTAACAAAATGTGGAAAAAGAGAAGGGCTCTGAATACGTTCAGAAAGTACTGTAGATAAATGCCCACATAGTTTTTTACAGTGCTGCCTTTGTTAAAAAACATTCTTTCATTTTTTTCATTTGAGTACTGGAAAACAAACCATGCACGTACTCTCATGCGAGTACTCAAACAGTCAAACATGGTCAAATGCCCTACTGGATGGATCCATAAAGAATTACTGTGGGAATTAATATCACAGGATGAGGAAATTATTGGCTAATGCAATTTAAGTCATGTATCAAATTATTGCTTACTGAAGCTTACTGTTGTAAAACAGTAGATTTGAAGCAATACCAACATGTGTTCAACTAGATGATAATTTCAGCACCGTTTTCATTAGGACAGCGCCATTGAGTGGGGACTCGTCTTGATAAATGAATAAATGTTAGATTTCCATTTGGATATTGCTTAGGCTACAAATAGGTCGGGGAAAATGTTAGCTAAGTTGAGTGCATACTGCCCGTGATCAGTTAGTTTACTAGAACACGTTGACAGGTTATGTAGTTTAACCAGTGGTATGTTTTGCTCTTCACTGCCAGCTGTTTAGTAGCCCAGTCCTGCTTCCCAAACAAAAGCATGTGACTTCACTGACTTGCCTGATAATCAATCAATGTGATTTGGTTTCACTGAATCTCCGTCTCGATACTGTAGGCTAGGCCTATTTGGTGATTTGGTTTCACTGAATCTCCGTCTCGATACTGTAGGCTAGGCCTATTTGGTGATTTGGTTTCACTGAATCTCCGTCTCGATACTGTAGGCTAGGCCTATTTGGTGATTTGGTTTCACTGAATCTCCTTCTCTATACTGTAGGCTAGGCCTATTTGGTGATTTGGTTTCACTGAATCTCCGTCTCTATACTGTAGGCTAGGCCTATTTGGTGATTTGGTTTCACTGAATCTCCGTCTCGATACTGTAGGCTAGGCCTATTTGGTGATTTGGTTTCACTGAATCTCCGTCTCGATACTGTAGGCTAGGCCTATTTGGTGATTTGGTTTCACTGAATCTCCGTCTCGATACTGTAGGCTAGGCCTATTTGGTGATTTGGTTTCACTGAATCTCCGTCTCTATACTGTAGGCTAGGCCTATTTGGTGATTTGGTTTCACTGAATCTCCGTCTCTATACTGTAGGCTTGGCCTATTTGGTGATTTGGTTTCACTGAATCTCCGTCTCTATACTGTAGGCTAGGCCTATTTGGTGATTTGGTTTCACTGAATCTCCGTCTCTATACTGTAGGCTAGGCCTATTTGGTGATTTGGTTTCACTGAATCTCCGTCTCTATACTGTAGGCTAGGCCTATTTGGTGATTTGGTTTCACTGAATCTCCGTCTCTATACTGTAGGCTAGGCCTATTTGGTGATTTGGTTTCACTGAATCTCCGTCTCTATACTGTAGGCTAGGCCTATTTGGTGATTTGGTTTCACTGAATCTCCGTCTCTATACTGTAGGCTAGGCCTATTTGGTGATTTGGTTTCACTGAATCTCTGTCTCTATACTGTAGGCTAGGCCTATTTGGTGATTTGGTTTCACTGAATCTCCGTCTCTATACTGTAGGCTAGGCCTATTTGGTGATTTGGTTTCACTGAATCTCCGTCTCGATACTGTAGGCTAGGCCTATTTGGTGATTTGGTTTGAGCTGGGCCAATAAGTTGAGGTGGTATAGCTCATCTATCACTGATCAGAGACATTTAGCATGCAATAATGTAGCCTAACATCAATGTGAAAGACTGGTGGAAAGCAGACCAAGACACATATAAAATCAGGCTTATTCCACCAAATATTGATGTCTGAACTCTTCCTAAGTTAAAACAGTATTGTGTTGTTTAAAATGAATAGGAACTTATTTCCTTTGCATTATTCGAGGTCTGACAACACTGCATCTTTTTTGTTATTTTGATTAGTTTGTTTTCTGCAAATAAATGCTCTAAATTACAATATTTATATTTGGAATTTGGGAGAAATGTTGTCAGTAGTTTATAGAATAAATAGTAAAACCAGAGAAAGTGATCATTTAGCAGTGGTCTCTTCATTTTTGAAATATGTGTGTTGACTGTGATCGGGTAGGTGTGTCTTGTCTGTTTAAAGAACATAATGGCTGCACAGAGATAAAATAGGCCTGATTAAACTCAAAATATGCTATTCTATTCTTTTGAAAATACATTTTATTAGTCTTATAATGTTTATTAGGACCTGCTTAAACCAATTAATAAAGGATTTATTTTTGATGGTGTATATTTTCAATGGATTTATAAAAATAGACGCCCACCCACATCTGCACACCAGTGCTACCACTCATCACCCGCATGCCGGCATGGAAGATATAAAAGGTGTATTTAGGAAAGAATCTGCTAAAAAATGGGCCTGTTTGTAAGGGGGTCATATAAACATTGGCCCCAAAAAAATGTTTTTTGGGGGGGCAAAGTACCGTAATTCCTATGTGAAAGCAGCATAAGTGTGTGAGTGTGTGTGTATGGTATGCGTGTGTGGTGTGTGTGTAGTCATGGGGTGTAAAACCTCCCCTTTTGATTTGATAGGCCAACCAATTAAGACAATGGACTTCACATATCTGATTGGACCCCCCTCCTCCTCCTCCTCCTTCCATCCATTTTTGTATTAGTTTCCCCGTCCCAATGTCCTTGACATATTCCTCCTCTAGGGAAGAAGGCCAGCTGGGGCACAGTAGCCACGTGGTACATTACCAGACCCTAATGTGATGAGAAAATGTGGAGCTGTGGAGCCGCAAAGACAATAGGAGCCATATCTATTGCTGATGCTGTGTCGGCACAAAATGGCCGCCTAGTTGGCCCTTTGGGTTATTGACCACTATTTGATACAATGGGACTGGGGACATATGCGTGGTCGTTGATATTGGAGAACAGAGGAACACACACACTTAGGACAGGAGTCCGAACAGTTCAGGCTTTGTGTTTATTGCTTAGTAAGCAGCCATTGTCCCCTTGGGGTTCTGGTTAAGACCAAGTTGACAGAATGCCTCGTCTGTATACAGGCCCACATCCTGTGTGTGTGTGCGTTGCATGAGTGTCCAATGTGTGTGCATGCATGTGTGTGTGTGTGTGAGGTCTCCCAGGACAGCGCTAAGTTGGCTTGTTGACTGTGGATAATATTGTCTCAAACTCAATTTCCCTCCCTGTCTGTATTCTATTGCCCCCCACCCCCTCTGTTGCTATGACAACCAACAATGAGCTTTTCTGTTGATTTCTGCACTGCCCTCCTCAGCAATAATAGCGGCTGGTGTCTGTGCCACCGAGTGTGTGTGTGTGTGTGTGTTTCCAGCTAATCTGAGAGAGTGATCAGTGTGCCACCACATTGCAGGCTGTAGCAGTGCCCCATTGGTTGTTTACCAGTCTGCAGGCCTCTAAGAGATTCCAAACCAAATGTTTGGGTTTCCTTCTGGTACGGCCCGTAGAGCATTTCAAATATCTTAAGGCTGCATTCCAATGGGTCTTTTTCCCACCCCAGGGATGCTGTGTGGGACTGTGTGTGTGTGCGTGTGTGTGTGTCTGTGTGTGCCTGCGTGTATGTGTGTGTTCACTGTAATCTCTGAATGTGTTTTTAGATGAACAAACCAACTGCTGAAAATAACATCCTTCCCCTCTTCCTCATTTGATATCCACTATTCGACAAATAATGACACTGTCAATTTCTACTACTCTGTGTACAGAACCTCTGCCCAGTTTGATTGGCTGGCTGGCCTTGTCGCCGTGGTGATGGTCACTGGGATACCAGCGGGTCATTGGTTCATTTGGTTCACATTCAGAAGAGGCAGTCTGTTCTCTGTCTGTTTATCAGTCCTCTATCTGTTCTCAGCGACTGTGTTGTGTGTCTGCAACATTTCCTCTTCTCTGTAGGTAGTGTGATCTGTACACCTTTGGTAGCTGGCACCACAGTCATAGATATACAGAGGTATTGGGTCACGTTCAGAGAACTGTTTCCTATCTGTTCTCTACTGTATGTCAGTTTGTATGTCATTTACCCTCTAGTTTAGGGACATTCAGCTTCCATCTTTACTACCTGGTACCGTAGTTATACTGTACTGTATATAGTATTGAGTTATCGGGTCACGTTCAGAGAAGGCAATCTGTTCTCCATCGGTTCTCTATGAGTCTGCAACATTTCCTCTCTAACAGCAACATTTCCTCTCTAACTACAACATTTCCTCTCGAACATCAACATTTCCTCTCTAACAGCAACATTTCCTCTCTAACTGCAACATTTCCTCTCTAACAGCAACATTTCCTCTCTAACTGCAGCATTTCCTCTCTAACTACAACATTTCCTCTTTAACAGCAACATGTCCTCCTAACTGCAACATTTTCTCTCTAACAGCATCATTTCCTCTCTAACAGCAACATTTCCTCTCTAACAGCAACATTTCCTCTCTAACAGCATCATTTCCTCTCTAACAGCAACATTTCCTCTCTAACAGCAACATTTCCTCTCTAACAGCAACATTTCCTCTCTAACAGCATCATTTCCTCTCTAACAGCAACATTTCCTCTCTAACAGCAACATTTCCTGCCCTCTGATGTGCACCTTTGGTACCTGGCACCAGGCTGTAGATACAGTATAAAGTGGTACACGTTCAGAAAAGCCTTCTGGTTTCTATTGGTTCTATATCTGTCAGTTGAAAAGCCTGTTTTCTATTGGTTCTATATCTGTCAGTTGAAAAGCCTTCTGGTTTCTATTGGTTCTATATCTGTCAGTTGAAAAGCCTTCTGGTTTCTAATATCTGTCATTGAAAAGCCTGTTTTCTATTGGTTCTATAGCTGTCAGTTGAAAAGCCTGTTTTCTATTGGTTCTATATCTGTCATTGAAAAGCCTGTTTTCTATTGGTTCTATATCTGTCAGTTGAAAAGCCTATTGGTTCTATATCTGTCAGTTGAAAAGCCTGTTTTCTATTGGTTCTATAGCTGTCAGTTGAAAAGCCTGTTTTCTATTGGTTCTATATCTGTCAGTTGAAAAGCCTGTTTTCTATTGGTTCTATATCTGTCAGTTGAAAAGCCTGTTTTCTATTGGTTCTATGGCTGTCAGTTGAAAAGCCTGTTTTCTATTGGTTCTATATCAGTCAGTTGAAAAGCCTTCTGTTTTCTAACTATATCTGTCAGTTGAAAAGCTTGGTTTCTATTGGTTCTATATCTGTCAGTTGAAAAGCCTGTTTTCTATTGGTTCTATATCTGTCAGTTGAAAAGCCTGTTTTCTATTGGTTCTATATCTGTCAGTTGAAAAGCCTGTTTTCTATTGGTTCTATGGCTGTCAGTTGAAAAGCCTGTTTTCTATTGGTTCTATATCAGTCAGTTGAAAAGCCTTCTGTTTTCTATTGGTTCTATATCTGTCAGTTGAAAAGCTTGTTTTCTATTGGTTCTATATCTGTCAGTTGAAAAGCTTGTTTTCTATTGGTTCTATATCTGTCAGTTGAAAAGCTTGTTTTCTATTGGTTCTATATCAGTCAGTTGAAAAGCCTTCTGTTTTCTATTGGTTCTATATCTGTCAGTTGAAAAGCAACTATTGGTTCTATATCTGTCAGTTGAAAAGCTTGTTTTCTATTGGTTCTATATCTGTCAGTTGAAAAGCCTGTTTTCTATTGGTTCTATATCTGTCAGTTGAAAAGCCTTCTGGTTTCTATTGGTTCTATATCTGTCAGTTGAAAAGCCTTCTGGTTTCTATTGGTTCTATATCTGTCAGTTGAAAAGCCTGTTTTCTATAGGTTCTATAGCTGTCAGTTGAAAAGCCTGTTTTCTATTGGTTCTATATCTGTCAGTTGAAAAGCCTTCTGGTTTCTATTGGTTCTATATCTGTCAGTTGAAAAGCCTTCTGGTTTCTATTGGTTCTATATCTGTCAGTTGAAAAGCCTGTTTTCTATTGGTTCTATAGCTGTCAGTTGAAAAGCCTGTTTTCTATTGGTTCTATATCTGTCAGTTGAAAAGCCTGTTTTCTATTGGTTCTATATCTGTCAGTTGAAAAGCCTGTTTTCTATTGGTTCTATATCTGTCAGTTGAAAAGCCTGTTTTCTATTGGTTCTATAGCTGTCAGTTGAAAAGCCTGTTTTCTATTGGTTCTATATCTGTCAGTTGAAAAGCCTGTTTTCTATTGGTTCTATAGCTGTCAGTTGAAAAGCCTGTTTTCTATTGGTTCTATATCTGTCAGTTGAAAAGCCTGTTTTCTATTGGTTCTATATCTGTCAGTTGAAAAGCCTGTTTTCTATTGGTTCTATGGCTGTCAGTTGAAAAGCCTGTTTTCTATTGGTTCTATATCAGTCAGTTGAAAAGCCTTCTGTTTTCTATTGGTTCTATATCTGTCAGTTGAAAAGCCTGTTTTCTATTGGTTCTATGGCTGTCAGTTGAAAAGCCTGTTTTCTATTGGTTCTATATCAGTCAGTTGAAAAGCCTTCTGTTTTCTATTGGTTCTATATCTGTCAGTTGAAAAGCTTGGTTTCTATTGGTTCTATATCTGTCAGTTGAAAAGCCTGTTTTCTATTGGTTCTATAGCTGTCAGTTGAAAAGCCTGTTTTCTATTGGTTCTATATCTGTCAGTTGAAAAGCCTGTTTTCTATTGGTTCTATATCTGTCAGTTGAAAAGCCTGTTTTCTATTGGTTCTATGGCTGTCAGTTGAAAAGCCTGTTTTCTGGTTTCAGTCAGTTGGTTCTGTTTTCTATATAGCTGTCAGTTGAAAAGCCTGTTTTCTATTGGTTCTATATCTGTCAGTTGAAAAGCTTGTTTTCTATTGGTTCTATATCTGTCAGTTGAAAAGCTTGTTTTCTATTGGTTCTATATCAGTCAGTTGAAAAGCCTTCTGTTTTCTATTGGTTCTATATCTGTCAGTTGAAAAGCTTGTTTTCTATTGGTTCTATATCAGTCAGTTGAAAAGCTTGTTTTCTATTGGTTCTATATCTGTCAGTTGAAAAGCTTGTTTTCTATTGGTTCTATATCTGTCAGTTGAAAAGCTTGTTTTCTATTGGTTCTATATCAGTCAGTTGAAAAGCCTTCTGTTTTCTATTGGTTCTATATCTGTCAGTTGAAAAGCCTATTGGTTTATATCAGTCATTGGTTCTATATCTGTCAGTTGAAAAGCCTGTTTTCTATTGGTTCTATATCTGTCAGTTGAAAAGCCTGTTTTCTATTGGTTCTATATCTGTCAGTTGAAAAGGTTCTATATCAGTCAGTTTTCTATTGGTTCTATATCAGTCAGTTGAAAAGCATTGGTTCTATATCAGAAAAAGCCTGTTTTCTATTGGTTCTATATCTGTCAGTTGAAAAGCCTTCTGTTTTCTATTGGTTCTATATCAGTCAGTTGAAAAGCCTTTTCTATTGGTTCTATATCTGTCAGTTGAAAAGCCTGTTTTCTATTGGTTCTATATCTGTCAGTTGAAAAGCTTGTTTTCTATTGGTTCTATATCTGTCAGTTGAAAAGCTTGTTTTCTATTGGTTCTATATCAGTCAGTTGAAAAGCTTGTTTTCTATTGGTTCTATATCTGTCAGTTGAAAAGCTTGTTTTCTATTGGTTCTATATCTGTCAGTTGAAAAGCCTGTTTTCTATTGGTTCTATATCAGTCAGTTGAAAAGCCTGTTTTCTATTGGTTCTATATCAGTCAGTTGAAAAGCTTGTTTTCTATTGGTTCTATATCAGGTTGTTTTCTATTGGTTCTATATCTGTCAGTTGAAAAGCCTGTTTTCTATTGGTTCTATATCAGTCAGTTGAAAAGCCTGTTTTCTATTGGTTCTATAGCTGTCAGTTGAAAAGCCTTCTGTTTTCTATTGGTTCTATATCAGTCAGTTGAAAAGCCTGTTTTCTATTGGTTCTATATCTGTCAGTTGAAAAGCCTTCTGTTTTCTATTGGTTCTATATCTGTCAGTTGAAAAGCCTGTTTTCTATTGGTTCTATATCTGTCAGTTGAAAAGCCTGTTTTCTATTGGTTCTTTATCTGTCAGTTGAAAAGCCTTCTGTTTTCTATTGGTTCTATATCTGTCAGTTTCCAACATTTCCTGTCTTGACTATTAAAGATGTGCTTCATTGGTACCTGGCACCATAGTACATAGATATTACAGTTATTGGTTCACATTCAGAGAAACCAATATGTTCCTGATCTGTTGTCAACATTTCTTCTTTAATGTAGAAATGTGCACCTGGCTGGCTGGCACCATAATCTATACCCCTCACACTCAACTCTGGACCTGGAAGACAGTTCCACTGCGTTCTTTCATTGTTCCCCTTTAATCAGGGACTGATTTAGACCTTGGGCACCAGGTGTGTGCAATTAATAATCAGGTAGAACAGAAAACCTACAGGCCTTGGACCTCATAGGGTAAGAGTTGAGCAACCCTGATCTATACTGTACTGTTGGTTCCTGGGTAGAAAAGACGGTCTGTTCTCTAGTTGAGACGGCAACATTTCCAGATGGTTGTTGGGATTCCCCTCTGCGGTAGGGATGGAAGAACAGCATCCGGCACCATACCCATGGTCCTTTGTGTTACAGGCCCACCTGAACGGTTTTTCCCCCGCAACTGTTTTCAGCCTTTTGTGTTGTTGTAAAACGCTGAGCATTGACAGAGTGGGTTTGTGTGTACTGTTCAGAGCAAGACAAGGTTTTCATCATGGGTGTATTATTGACCTAGCACCTTTTGTTATAGAAGGAGAGAGAGACATCCATTCCTTCACTCTCTCTTAGACATCCCGTCTCACTTGTCATTTCATGCTGTCTTCTAGCCTACAGAGAGAGAGATGTAAGGAGAGAGAGACAGAGAGAGAGAGATGTAAGGAGAGAGAGACAGAGAGAGAGAGATGTAAGGAGAGAGAGGCAGAGAGAGAGATGTAAGGAGAGAGAGGCAGAGAGAGAGATGTAAGGAGAGAGAGGCAGGGAGAGAGAGATGTAAGGAGAGAGAGACAGAGAGAGATGTAAGGAGAGAGAGACAGAGAGAGAGATGTAAGGAGAGAGAGACAGAGAGAGAGATGTAAGGAGAGAGAGACAGAGAGAGAGATGTAAGGAGAGAGAGGCAGAGAGAGAGATGTAAGGAGAGAGAGGCAGAGAGAGAGATGTAAGGAGAGAGAGGCAGAGAGAGAGAGATACAGTTGATAGAGATGGAGATAAATAGAGACAGAGAGATGTACAGTTGATAGAGATGGAGATAAATAGAGAGAGAGAGAGAGAGAGAGAGACAGAGAGAGAGAGATACAGTTGATAGAGATGGAGATAAACAGAGAGAGGCAGAGAGGGTTTCATCATTGAGCACCTTTATTATACAGTAGAAGAAGGAGAGGAAAAAGACAAAAAGACATCCTAGCTTTTCTTGTCATTCTTCATCCTTCGCTTTTCACTCTTTCTTTCACGCCATCTTGCCTATCCTGTGTGTGGACAGGAAATATGTAATGTAATGGAGATGGGGAGAAAGGGAGATGGAGGAGAGTGGGAGCGAACTAGAGAAGGGGAGAAAATGAAGGAGAATAGGAGATGAGAGATAATAAGGTAGACAGAGAGGAAATGACTGGAGGGGGAAACCAAGCCCTGCTCTCCTCCTCTCTTATCCATCCTCGCTCGCTCCCTGCTTCCATTCTGTCTAGCAATGTACCGAGTCACCCCTCCTCTACTCCCTCACTACCTTGCACCACACAGATTCAACCACCCCTCCTCTCCTCCCTCCCTCTTTCCCTTCCTCCTTCCACTCTCTCTAGCACCGCAACCATTCAATACTATGCCTCCATCTCTCTCTCTCTCCCTCGCTCCCTCTCTACCTCACACCCTAGCACCACACTGATTCAATACCACCCTTGCTCCCTTCATCTCTCTCTCCTCCCTCGCACCCTCTCTCCCTCCCTACCTCGCTCCCTTGCACCGAACCAATTCTCCCCTCCTCTCTCCCTCCCTTCCTCTCTCAGTTGTTGCTTGTAGTCCTGCCAAGTGTAGCATTAGCCTTGTGGAATGGAATTGTGTGTGTGTGTGTGTGTGTGTGACCTCAGAGATAGCCTGTATAGATTTCTGGCCCATAGGCACAGATCTAGTATCAGCTTTCCCTCCCTCATATCCTATCCTCAACCCTTAGGGAGAACACTAAACTGTCCTTAAGTCAGCGTATAAAGGGTCAGCAGCATATATCTCCCTGGTCTTAGCAGGAATGCAAAACGCTGACATTTCTCAGAGAGGTTTACTGAATTTTTCCTTTTTTTTGCATTCTTTCCCTCCCTCCCTCCCTCTGGCTGATCCCTTGTTCATTCTTTCCCTCCCTCCCTCTGGCTGATCCCTTGTTCATACTTTCCCTCCCTCCCTCTGGCTGATCCCTTGTTCATACTTTCCCTCCCTCCCTCTGGCTGATCCCTTGTTCATACTTTCCCTCCCTCCCTCTGGCTGATCCCTTGTTCATACTTTTCCTCCCTCCCTCTGGCTGATCCCTTGTTCATACTTTCCCTCCCTCCCTCTGGCTGATCCCTTGTTCATACTTTTCCTCCCTCCACTGGACCACATCTCTCCATCCCTCCTCCTCTCCCGATCTCCCTTTCCTCTGCCTGATTTTCCCCTCTCATTCTCATCTCGACTCTCTCCCTCTCTCTCCTCTGTTCTGTTCATAGTTTGATAAATCAGTGGAATCCCTGAGGTTGCCCTGTACAGGCTTCTAGGCTACTTTAGATTCAGACTAGGTATTGTGTGTTACAACTGACAGATTGCCTCTCTCTCTCTCTCTCACACACTCTTTCACTCTCTCTCTCTCTCTCTCTTGCTCTCTCTCTTTCTCTCTTCTCCCTCTCCCAGCCTCCCTCTTTCAATCTATATCTCTTTCTTTCTCTCTCCCATTCTACCTCTCTCTTTCTCTCTTCTCCCTCTCCCAGCCTCCCTCTTTCAATCTATATCTCTTTCTTTCTCTCTCCCATTCTACCTCTCTCTTTCTCTCTTCTCCCTCTCCCAGCCTCCCTCTTTCAATCTATATCTCTTTCTTTCTCTCTCCCATTCTACCTCTCTCTTTCTCTCTTCTCCCTCTCCCAGCCTCCCTCTTTCAATCTATATCTCTTTCTTTCTCTCTCCCATTCTACCTCTCTCTTTCTCTTCTTCTCCTCTCTTCCCCTCTCCCAGCCTCCCTCTTTCATATCTATATCTCTTTCTTTCTCCTCTCTCCCTCCCTCTCCCAGCCTCCCTCTTTCAATCTATATCTCTTTCTTTCTCTCTCCCATTCTACCTCTCTCTCCCTCTCCCTCTCCCAGCCTCCCTCTTTCAATCTATATCTCTTTCTTTCTCTCTCCCATTCTACCTCTCTCTTTCTCTCTTCTCCCTCTCCCAGCCTCCCTCTCAATCTATATCTCTTTCTTTCTCTCTTAAGATGGATTAAATGTAAGAATAGATGTTGCTCCGTCAGCACTCCCAGCTAATCCTCTTTAAGATCTTTTTTTCTTTCTTTTCTCTCTTCTCTCTCCCAGCCTCCCTCTTTCAATCTATATCTCTTTCTTTCTTCTTCTACCTCCCAGCCTTCTTTTAAATCTATATCTCTTTCTTTCTCTTCCCATTCTACTTCTCCTCTTATCCCTCTCCCAGCCTCCCTCTTTCAATCTATATCTCTTTCTTTCTCTCTCCCATTCTACCTCTCTCTTTCTCTTTCTCCCTCTCCCAGCCTCCCTCTTTCAATCTATATCTCTTTCTTTCTCTCTCCCATTCTACCTCTCTCTTTCTCTCTTCTCCCTCTCCCAGCCTCCCTCTTTCAATCTATATCTCTTTCTTTCTCTCTCCCATTCTACCTCTCTCTTTCTCTCTTCTCCCTCTCCCAGCCTCCCTCTTTCAATCTATATCTCTTTCTTTCTCTCTCCCATTCTACCTCTCTCTTTCTCTCTTCTCCCTCTCCCAGCCTCCCTCTTTCAATCTATATCTCTTTCTTTCTCTCTCCCATTCTACCTCTCTCTTTTCTTCCCCCTTTCTTTCATTGTGTGTGGTTAAAGTGGGCTGCGAGAGACTTATTAAAACAAAACATTAAGATGGATTAAATGTAAGAATAGATGTTGCTCCGTCAGCACTGACTGCCCTGAATATGAACTGAATATGAACTGAACTGTTTTAAGATCCTATTTTTTTGGAGGATATGAAAGTTGTTGTACTTTCTGACGTTTTTAGAAAGGGACGCATTTACATTCTGGGATGTTTTTTAGGAATTTTAACGAGTTGATCAAGGTTTTGGCCACATATTTTATATAAACCAATCCAGGAAGAAATTGGATTAGATTAAATGTACAGTTCGCTGACTGGTTGATGATGTCATTGCTTTAGACTCAGGAAGATTATGGTCTGTAGAAATCCTCCAGGGGGAAGAGGGATGAGTGAATAATGAAAGGAACTCACCCTCTTCTCTCTTGCTACCTCCCCACATTCTCTCTCTCCTTTCTCCCCCTTTCTCCCTGTCCATCCCTTTCACCTTTGACTCTCTGTCTCTCCCCCTTCCATCCCTCTCTCTCCCCCCTCCTCTCCCCTTCTCTACAAGAAAAGAAAGCAACATTCTTGCCGTGCACAGTTCATGTTGATATGTTTATGGCCTGTGTGTCATCTCCCATTGGTCAATTCTCTCTCTCCCCCTCTTCCTATAGGATGAAAATGCGACGTCACAGAGTGTTCTTGCTGTGCACAGTGGGCCTGTGTGTCATCTCCTTCCTCCACTATTACAAGGTAAAATATATTGTAATATGTTTTTGCTGTGACAATACAGGTCAAATTAAGATCTTTATATTGTATATATTCAATGTATTTGAAATGAAATTGTATGTGAGGTGCCAATGTACCGACAGTCTTGCCCAAGCTGTCTATTGTTGCTCATGTAATAACAAGGATGACAGTTGAAATAAGTCGTCTGACGTTGTGTTTTCTCAATCATTTTACTGTGTGTATAGTTGGAAATAGTTGAGGCTATTCTGTATGTTTTTTAAAAACATTTGTCAAATAAAATGTATTCATTCATTCATTCACAATGGCAAAATGTAAGTTCATGGGGAGAAATAAAGTGATCATTTTATTGTTGTTAATAAAGTCATTCTATTCCATTTGTTCCAGGCCCTACACTACGTATCCCTGCTCAAGGAGCTGTCGGCCCCGTACCCCAACATCAAGTCCTTCATCATGGTGACAGGCTTCTTCTGGAGGGAGGGGGCCACACCGTTAACGTCGGCTGCCTCGTCGTCTGACTTCGCCGCCTCGCAGGAGGAAGGACCCCCGCCCGCCCTCAGGTGTGTGTGGGTCGGAGGGGTGGGGGGGAGTGTGTGTGTGTGTGTGTATTGATGTTTTTGTATGACAGACATGGGAACTGCTGATGAAGTAGGGCTTTGTAAATACTTTTGATTGATTGATGACAACATGACCTTTCTGACCAAGATGACATTTCTGTTTGTTCCTACAGGCCCTCGGACACCAAGCCCCGGATAGTAGGGGCTATTAGCCCTGGGGGTGGAGGAGGAGGTGGGGTGGAGATGAGGCTGAGGCTGAGAGAGGAACCTGCTGCGCCCCAACCATGGGGTCAACCAGAGGAGGAGCCCAGACACAGGGACACGGATCCCAACGAGGTGAGACAGTTTGGTTGAAAGGTCGGTTGTTTTACATGTCTTCACTGTGACTTTGCAGGATGGACAGTTTGGCTAATCTCTACACTGTGTTGACTATACTACCATGCGTATGAGCTACAAACTGTTGATCTTAGAAACTGTTCTCGAGTCAGTGATCATGCCTGGTCATGGAAGTGCTAGGGAGCCTGGGATATCTCCTGCCAGATGTGTTGACTACTCCCTGCTGGGATGTGTTTGAGGTTCTTAAACGAGGGTGTTGGCTAAATGTTAGCTGTGTATTAGAAACCCTCCTCAAGGCAATGATCAGGCCTGGGCCTGTATCTACAAAGCGTCTCAGAGTAGTAGTGATGATATTGGATCAGGTCCCCACCTGTCCATATAATCATATTCATTATGATATTAAAGGCTAAACTGATCCTAGATCAGCACAGAAAGAGACGCTTTCTGAATACAGGCCCTGGGCATAAAAGTGCTTCGGAACCTGTGATAAGAAAGAGTGTCTTTGGAAACGGTTCTCAAGGCCAATACCATCGGTAGTCTACCTTCAGTCAATACACCATTATCATGAGTAGTCTACCTCCAGTCAACACCCCATTATCATCAGTAGTCTACCTTCAGTCAATACACCATTATCATGAGTAGTCTACCTCCAGTCAACACCCCATTATCATCAGTAGTCTACCTCCAGTCAACACACCATTATCATCAGTAGTCTACCTCCAGTCAACACACCATTATCATCAGTAGTCTACCTCCAGTCAACACACCATTATCATCAGTAGTCTACCTCCAGTCAACACACCATTATCATCAGTAGTCTACCTCCAGTCAACACACCATTATCAGTCAACACACCATTATCATCAGTAGTCTACCTCCAGTCAACACACCATTATCATCAGTAGTCTACCTCCAGTCAACACACCATTATCATCAGTAGTCTACCTCCAGTCAACACACCATTATCATCAGTAGTCTACCTCCAGTCAACACACCATTATCATCAGTAGTCTACCTCCAGTCAACACACCATTATCATCAGTAGTCTACCTCCAGTCAACACACCATTATCATCAGTAGTCTACCTCCAGTCAACACACCATTACCATCAGTAGTCTACCTCCAGTCAACACACCATTATCATCAGTAGTCTACCTCCAGTCAACACACCATTATCATCAGTAGTCTACCTCCAGTCAACACACCATTATCATCAGTAGTCTACCTCCAGTCAACACACCATTATCATCAGTAGTCTACCTCCAGTCAACACACCATTATCATCAGTAGTCTCCAGTCAACTCCAGTAGTCTACCTCCAGTCAACACACCATTATCATCAGTAGTCTACCTCCAGTCAACACACCATTATCATCAGTAGTCTACCTCCAGTCAAGTCAACACCATTATCATCAGTCTAGTCAGTCTACCTCCAGTCAACACACCATTATCATCAGTAGTCTACCTCCATTATCATCAGTAGTCTACCTCCAGTCAACAGTCAACACACCATTATCATCAGTAGTCTACCTCCAGTCAACACACCATTATCATCAGTAGTCTATCCAGTCAACACACCATTATCATCAGTAGTCTACCTCCAGTCAACACACCATTATCATCAGTAGTCTACCTCCAGTCAACACACCATTATCATCAGTAGTCTACCTCCAGTCAACACACCATTATCATCAGTAGTCTACCTCCAGTCAACACACCATTATCATCAGTAGTCTACCTCCAGTCAACACACCATTACCATCAGTAGTCTACCTCCAGTCAACACACCATTATCATCAGTAGTCTACCTCCAGTCAACACACCATTACCATCAGTAGTCTACCTCCAGTCAACACACCATTATCATCAGTAGTCTACCTCCAGTCAACACATTACCATTATCATCAGTCAGTCTACTACTCCAGTCAACACACCATTATCATCAGTAGTCTACCTCCAGTCAACACACCATTATTCAGTAGTCTACAGTCAACACACCATTATCATCAGTAGTCTACCTCCAGTCAACTACCTCCAGTCACCACCATTATCATCAGTAGTCTACCTCCAGTCAACACACCATTATCATCAGTAGTCTACCTCCAGTCAACACACCATTATCATCAGTAGTCTACCTCCAGTCAACACACCATTATCATCAGTAGTCTACCTCCAGTCAACACACCATTACCATCAGTAGTCTACCTCCAGTCCAAACATTAAGGCTCTTTCTTTTACATGTCAGGAGCAAAGTTGAATGGAATCTGAGTCATTGCATGTCAACAAAGTAGCAGTTAACACTAAGCTCTATTCAATCCGTATTGCGTAAGTACAGCTCAGCGTTTAACACTAGAGTGCTCACAAAGCTCATCACCAAGCTAAGGACTCTGGGACTAAACACCTCCCTCTGCAACTGGATCCTAGACTTCCTGACGGGCCGCCCCCAGGGGTGGGTGCTTAGTCCCCTCCTGTACTCCTTGTTCACCCACGACTGCGTGGCCAAGCACGACTCCAACACCATTATTAAGTTTGCTGACGACACAACGGTGGCAGGCCTGATCACTGACGACGATGAGACAGCCTATAGGGAGGAGGTCAGAGACCTGACAGTGTGATGCCAGGACAACAACCTCTCCCTCAATGTGACCAAGACAAAGGAGATGATCGTGGACTACAGGAATAAGAGGGCTGAACACGCCCCCATTCACATCGACAGGGCCAAACACACCAAGAAAGTCTACAGTTGCACCACCGAGAGCATCCAGACAGGTTGCATCACCACCTGGTTTGGCAACTGCTCGGCATCTGACCATAAGGCGCTACAGAGGGTAGTGCATATGGCTCAGTACATCACTGGGGCCAAACTTCCTGCCATCCAGGACCTATTTACTAGGCAGTGTCAGAGGAAGGCCCCAAAAATTGTCAGACTCCAGCCACCCCTGTCATAGACTGTTCTCTCTGCTACCATACGGCAAGCGGTACCGGAGCGTCAAGTCTAGGTCCAAAGGGCTTTTTAACAGCATCTACCCCCAACCACAATTCATCAAATGGCCACCGGACTATTTACATTGAACCCCCCCACCCCTTTGTTTTTACACTGCTGGTACTCAGTGTTTATTATCTATACATATTCAATTTACCCCTACCTACAAATTACTTCAACTAACCTGTACCCACGCACATTGACTCAGTACCGGTACCCCCTGTATATAGCCTCGTTATTGTTAATTTATTGTGTAGCTTTTTAGTTTATTTAGTAAATCATTTTCTTAAAACTGCATTGTTGGTTAAGGGCTTTGTAAGTAAGTATTTCACAGTAAGGTCTACACCTGTCGTATTCGGTGCTTGTGACGAATTACATTTGATTTGATTAAGTTCTAGCATGATTTCCCTGTTGACGGGACGCCTATCCCTAAGAATTAAAGGCAATGTTCCCGCAATAGAGCAGACTGTATTCATGGTAAATGCTGCATATGCCGGCCCAATCGGAAATGACATTTCTATCTGTAACCCTTCAGCGATGCAGAATGTAAAGAGCCCTAATACAGTTTCTCTAGATTGATCTGTGAGGACGAGTAAAGTGCTGAACAGTCCCCTTTTTGTCTTGTCTTCCTCAGGAGCGTGAAGGTGAGGACCTCCACTTCAAGCCCTGGTACCCCAGCCACCCAGCCCACCCTGTCAGACCTTACGCCCCAGAGGAAAGGGCCTCAGCTGTGATCGATGACCAGATGGTGCCCTCCAAGGCTCCATCCCCGGACCCCTTAGAAACCCTGGGCGACATCCACACCCGCACCCACCAGCTCCAGGACGACCCCACCTCCTACTTCGTCCGCACTAAAGCCGGAGCCCTCTGCTTCCGCCAGGGGACGGAGGTCGCCACCCCCAGGGATGACGCGGCACGACCCGGGGGGCCTACTGTGACTGGTACTGGGGTAGGATCTCGAGCAGGCTCCCCTGGGCAACGTAAGCCCCTGGTGGTCCTGAACCAATCCCACCAACAACCACTCCATCCGTCGTCCTCCGGCACCTCCATGCCTCCCAAGGCCAAATCAAGAGGACGAGGAGGCAAACGACTGGTAAAATGTGTGTGTCGGCCGGGGTGGCACGGGCCCTACTGTGGGGTACCTACCATGGTCTACCACTCTAACCTGCCCACTAAGGAGAGACTGACGCCCAGAGAGAGACCCAGGAGGGTGATCAATGCCATCAACGTGAACCATGAGTTTGATCTTCTCCACGTGAGGTTCCACGAGTTGGCCCAGGCTGTGGATCTGTTCCTGGTGTGTGAGTCTAACTTCACCGCCTACGGAGAGAGACGACCACTACGGTGAGTGGACTTAGATGTATATGCGTGTCTGTCTGTCTTGCTGACTTTGTGTCTGTTTGCCTCCAACTTCACCTCCGACAGAGAGAGACGACCACTTTGACGAGTGGACTGGATGATGTGATGGCTGGCTGTCTGGCTGTCCATCTTGCTGGCTGTCCATCTGGCTGGCTTTCCATCTGGCTGGCTGGCTGGCTGTCTGTCCATCTGGCTGGCTTGCCTTCTGGGTGTCTGTGTGTCTTCTCTTCGTCTCTCTCTCCTGAAAGACTCGTTTAAGCGTATCTGTTGACACACTGTCTGTATCTGTCCCTCCCTCCAGGTTCCTGCGTCTCCTCCTGAACGGAACCTACGACTACGTGCGCCACAAAATCCTCTACGTTTTCCTAGACCACTTTCCCGACGGCGGGCGCCAGGACGGCTGGATCGCAGATGACTACCTCCGTACCTACCTGACCCGCGACGGCATGGCCAGGGTGACCGGATCACGCCCCGACGACGTCTTCGTCATCAACGATGCCGACGAGATCCCGGCCCGCGAGGGACTTCTTTTCCTCAAGTTGTTCGACGGGTGGACGGAACCGTTCGCCATCCACATGAGGAAGTCGCTCTACGGGTTCTTCTGGAAGCAGGTAGCCTAGAGGGTTAGAGATTACAGGGGCGGGCTTGTTAACAGAAGGTTGCTGGTTCGAATCCCAAACCAGGCGTGAAAATCTATCCTGTGTAAACTTGATGGGCAATCAAGTTTTTTAATCTTATCTTTTCGAACAGGATTTGAGCCGACGACTAGAGGATTATTAGTGACAGATTCTAGAAAGATAAGATCTCTATTGGATTCCACTCAAACGATATACAGTGCCTGTTAAGTGCTATGGTTGGCTATTAGGATCACTTAACCCACTAAAACTGCTTACTGGTGTGTGTATGTGTGTATATATCGGAGGGGTTGTGTGTACCGTGCATTCGGAAAGTATTCAGACTCCTTTACTTTTTCCACGCTACAGCCTTATTCTATAATGTTCCTTGTCAATCTACACACACTACCACATAATGACCAAGCAAAAACTGATTTTATTTTTCATTTTAGCAAATCTATCAAATAAAATGAACTGAAATGTGACATTTACACAAGTATTCATACCCTTTAATCAGTACTTTGCTGAAGCACCTTTGGCAGCGATTACAGTCTCGAGTCATCTTGGGTATGATGCTACAAGCTTGGCACACCTGTATTTGGGGAGATTCTCTCATTCTTCTCTACAGATCCTCTCAAGCTCTGTCAGGTTGGATGGGGAGCGTCACTGCACAGCTATTTTCAGGTCTCTCCAGAGATGTTCCATCGGGTTCAAGTCCAGACTCTGGCTGGGCCACTCATGGACATTCAGAGACTCCTTCGTTATCTTGGCTCTGTGCTTAGGGTCGTTGCCATGTTGGAAGGTGAACCTTCGTCCCAGTCTGAGGTCCTGAGCACTCTGAACCAAGGTTTCATCAAGGGTCTCTCTGTACTTTTCTCCGTTCATCTTTCTCTCTATCCTGACTAGTCTCCCAGTCCCTGCCTCTGAAAAACATCCCCACAGCATGATGCTGCCACCACTATGCTTCACCGTAGGGATGGTGCCAGGTTTCCTCCAGATGTGACGCTTGGCGTTCAGGCCAGAAAGTTCTTAACTGACTTGCCTAGTTAAATAAAGGTAAAAAAATAAAAGATCAATACATTTTAAAAAATCACGTTGTAGAAACCTCTCAAGGATGATCAATGGAAACAGGATGCACATGAGCTCAATTTCAAGTCTCATAGCAAAGGGTCTGAATACTTATGTAAATAAGGTATTTCTGTTGGGGGTTTTTTGCAAACATTTCTAAAAACCTGTTTTTGCTTTGTCATTATGGGGTTTTGTGTGTAGATTGATGAGGAACATTTTTTATATAATACATTTTAGAATAAAGCTGTAATGTAACAAAATTTGGAAAAAGTGAAGGGGTCTGAATTCTTTTCAAATGTATGTGTGTGCATGTACTGGAGGAGTTGTGTGTCTTAATTTAATTTAAATTTTTCTTTTTAAATTTGACCTTTATTTAACTAGGCAAGTCAGCTAATAACAAATTCTTATTTTCAATGACGGACTAGGAACAGTGGGTTAACTGCCTTGTTCAGAGGCAGAACGACAGATGTGTACCTTGTCAGCTCAGGGATTAGATCTTGCAACCTTTCGGTTACTAGTCCAATGCTCTAACCACTAGGCTACCTGCCGCCCCTTAATGTGAGGGGTTGGGTGTATGTATGGGTTAATGTGAGGGGTTGGGTGTGTGTTAATGTGAGAGGTTGGGTATATGGGTGTGTGTTAATGTGAGGGGTTGGGTATATGGGTGTGTGTTAATGTGAGGGGTTGGGTTGTGTGTTAATGGAGGGGTTGGGTGTGTTAATGTGAGAGGTTGGGTGTGTGTTAATGTAAGGGGTTGGGTGTGTGTTAATGTGAGGGGTTGGGTGTGTTAATGTGATAATGGGGGTGTGTGTTAATGTGAGGGGTTGGGTATGTGATGGGTGTGTGTGTAATGTGAGGGGTTGGGTGTGTGTAATGTGAGGGGGGTTTGGGTGTGTGTAATGTGAGGGGTTGGGTTGGGTGTTGGGTGTGTGTTAATGTGAGGGGGGTTGGGTGTGTATGTAAGGGGTTGTGTTGTGGGTGTATGTGAGGGGTTGGGTGTGTTAATGTGAGGGGTGTGAGGGGGTTGGAGGGGTGTGTGTTGGGTGAATGTGAGGGGTTGGGTGTGTGTAATGTGAATGTGAGTTGTGTGTGTGTGTGTTAATGTGAGGGGTTGGGTGTGTATGTGAGGGGTTGGGTGTGTTAATGTGAGGGGTTGGGTGTGTTAATGTGAGGGGGGGTTGGGTGTGTGTAATGTGAGGGGTTGTTTGGGTGTGTGTTAATGTGAGGGTTGGGTGTGAGGGTTGGGTGTGTGTATGTGAGGGGTTGGTGGTTGGGTGTGTGTATGTGAGGGGTTGGGTGTGTGTATGTGAGGGGTTGGGTGTGTGTATGTGAGGGGTTGGGTGTGTGTGTGAGGGGGGTTGGGTGTGTGTATGTGAGGGGTTGGGTGTGTGTATGTGAGGGGTTGGTGTGTGGGTGTATGTGAGGGGTTGGGTGTGGGTGAGGGGTTGGGTGTTAAGGGGTTGGGTGAGGAGGGGTTGGGTGTGTGTGAGGGGTGGGTGAGGGAGGGGTTGGGTGTGTGTAATGTGAGGGGTTGGGTGTGTGTATGTGAGGGGTTGGGTGTGTGTGTATGTGAGGGGTTGGGTGTGTTAATGTGAGGGGTGTGTGTGTATGTGAGGGGTTGGGGGTTGGGTGTGTGTATGTGAGGGGTTGGGTGTGTTAATGTTGAGGGGTTGGGTTGGGGGGTTGGGTGTGTTATGTGAGGGGTTGGGTGTGTGTATGTGAGGGGTTGGGTGTGTGTATGTGATGTGTGTGTAGGGGGGTTGGGTGTGTATGTGAGGGGTTGGGTGTGTGTATGTGGGGGGTTGGGTGTGTGTATAGGGGTTGGGTGTGTGTATGTGAGGGGTTGGGTGTGTTGGAGGGGTGGGTGTGTATGTGAGGGGTGTGAGGGGGGTTGGGTGTGTGTGAGGGTTGGGTGTGTGTATGTGAGGGGTTGGGTGAGGGGGGTTGGGTGTGTGTTGGGTGTGAGGGGGGTTGGGTGTGTGTATGTGAGGGGGTTGGGTGTGTGTATGTGAGGGGTGTGTGTTAAGGGGGTTGGGTGTGTGTATGTGATGTGGGGTTGGGTGTTGGGTGTAATGTGAGGGGGGTTGGGTGTGTGTTGTGAATGTGAGGGGTTGGGTGTGTGTAGGGGGGTTGGGTGTGTGTATGTGAGGGGTTGGGTGTGTGTATGTGAGGGGTTGGGTGTGTGTAATGGGGGGTTGGGTGTTGGGTGTGTGTTAAGGGGTGGGAGGGGGTTGGGTGTGTGTGATGTGATGGGGGGTTGGGTGTGTTAATGTGAGGGGTTGGGTGTGTGTATGTGAGGGGTTGGGTGTGTGTATGTGAGGGGTTGGGTGTGTGTGAGGGGTTGGGTGTGTGTATGTGAGGGGTTGGGTGTGTGTATGTGAGGGGTTGTGTGTGTATGTGAGGGGTTGGGTGTGTAGGGGGTTGGGTGTGTTATGGGTGAGTGAGGGGTTGGGTGTGTGTATGTGAGGGGTTGGGTGTGTGTATGTGAGGGTTGGGTGTGTGTGTATGTGAGGGGTTGGGTGTGTGTAGGGGGTTGGGTGTGTGTGGGTGTGTTATGTGAGGGTTGGGTGTGTGTATGTGAGGGTTGGGTGTGTGTATGTGAGGGGTTGGGTGTGTGTATGTGAGGGGTTGGGTGGTGTATGTGAGGGGTTGGGTGTGTGTAAGGGGTGTGTATGTGAGGGGTTGGGTGTGTGTGATGTGAGGGTTGGGGAGGGGTTGGGTGTGTGTATGTGAGGGGTTGGGTGTGTGTTGGGTGTGTGTGAGGGGTTGGGTGTGTGTTGAGGGGTTGGGTGTGTGTATGTGAGGGGTTGGGTGTGTTATGTGAGGGGTTGGGTGTGTGTATGTGAGGGGTTGGGTGTGTGTATGTGAGGGGTTGGGTGTGTGTATGTGAGGGGTTGGGTGTGTGTGAGGGGTTGGGTGTGTGTATGTGAGGGTTGGGTGTGTGGTGAGGGGTTGGGTGTGTAATGTGAGGGGTTGGGTGAGCGTATATTGGGTGAGTGTATGTGGGTTGGGTGAGCGTATGTGAGGGGTTGGGTGTATAAAAACACACATCCATATATTTATATGTACATGTTCTTATTCATTCCTTTACACTTGTGTGTATAAGGTAGTTGTTGTGAAATTGTTAGATTACTTGTTAGATATTACTGCATGGTCGGAACTAGAAGCACAAGCATTTCACTACACTCGCATTAACATCTGATAACCATGTGTATGTGACCAATAAAATTTGATTTGTTAGATTCCATCTCAATAAAGTGTCACCTTCTTGTTCTAGCTGGGGTCGTTGGAGGTCGTGTCGGGGTGCACGGTCGGAATGCTCCGAGACGTCTATGATGCCGATGGGATACGTCTCCGGCGCCGGGAATACTACACCATGCCCGGTTTCAGGAAGTACGAGAACGACACGGGTCACATCCTGGTCCAGTGGGCCGTTGGAAGCCCCTTCCACTTTGCTGGGTGGCACTGTTCTTGGTGCTTTAGCCCTGAGGGCATCTATTTTAAGCTGATCTCGGCCCAGAACGGGGACTTCCCGCGTTGGGGCGACTACGAGGACAAACGGGATCTGAATTATATCCGGGACCTGATCCGGACGGGGGGTTGGTTCGATGGATCGGTGCAGGAGTACCCCCCCTCGGACCCCAAAGAGCACATGTACGCCCCAAAGTATATGTTGGAGAATTATGAGAAGTACCTGTACCTTCTGGAGAACCCATATGTCAAACATGATAAAATGATTGAGGGGTAACGAATTTGGGAGGGGTGGAGAATTGAAGGAAGTGAATGGGTAAGGAAGGAGGGCCCCTGGGACTCACAAGGTGGGGACATGGAAACAAAATTAGCACTCTTCATGGGTGAAGGATACAGAAGGAAAGAAAGCCTTAGCACTGATGGGGAAGGATACAGAAGGAAGGAAAACACTGACGTTGGAAGGATACCTAACACAAGCTCCAAAAAGTCCTTATTTTTGGGTAAAAGGGAACATTGGAACAGCTTTGGGGGGAAATGACCACTGACTACTGACAAAATAGTCCTCCCTAGAAACTCTCTCTATATCAACCTCTGAACCTCACCTACTACTTTCCTAGTTCTGACTGACAGACAGGCCTTTATGCTGGGTTGGTACGGTGGGGGCAGAGGGACAAAACAGGCGAATCGCAAACCTGTGGAAAAAGGAAGCAAAAGATGACATTTTTGTTTCTGTTGATGTTTACTTCATCATATCGTCATAGCGACACAGACACTCCCTCATCCCGTCGCGGAATTCTCACTCACTGTTGGATACCTTCCTGTTGTGTTTTTAGTGACCCCCTGCTAACACACACACACACACACACACACACACACACACACACACGTTCTCCTCTCATCATATGTGAGTTAGATATAGTGCAGTCTACAGTGTATTGCTTTCCTATGGTTAATATTCTTGCTTGCAAATGAACTGACAAGAAAAAAAGGCTGAATCGTTGTAGAAACTCTCAGTTAACTTTACACACATGGAATGGGACTTCTGCATCTGTTGCTGCAAACCACTAACACTCTGTGTGTGTGTGTGTGTGTGGGTGTGTGTGTGTGTTTAGGTGTTAATCTGTGTGCATGCGCGCACGTGTGCACTGGGGTGTGCTATCCTGAAAGGTCAGAACACAATATGTGTGGGTGTATAACTGGGTGACAGACAGACAGACAGACAGCTCTGAATGAATGATGAAGTGATGTCGTCTTCATAGCCTTTTGTACAGCACAGCAGAAGGTGTATTGTTGTTCTATGTGGCCTATAAAGACAAAGATTTAAACAAAAAATACTGGTTGACTCTCTCTCTTCCTCTCTTTTGGTTTCTCTCCCTTGCCTTCTCCTTGCCTTCTCTACTGCATCCTTCTCTCTCCGTTTCCCTCCCCTCTGTCCCTCTCTCTTTCGGTTTCTCTCCCTTGCCTTCTCTACTGCATCCTTCTCTCTCCGTCTCCCTCCCCTCTGTCCCTCTCTCTTTCTTTCTCTCTTGCTAAGGTCTGGTAAAAAAAAGGTCACTTGATTGCTCGAGCAGAAATGTGCCGCCCACATTGCCATGGTAACGAGAGAGGGGGGAGGAAGTGGTGGAGGAGAGGGAAGAGAGAAAGGGGGCGATGAGGGAGGAGGGGGAGCTGCGTTCAAGTTAGGTCACTAGAGATAAAGGGAAGGGAATCTACAGCAACACTGTGTGTGTGTATGTTCCCTTTTCTATCCTCAGGAGAATGTAACTTAACTAAATGTACTTTACTCCCCTGGCTCGTTTATCTCCCTTCTTTCTCTCTCTGGCTCTCTCTCTCCATCTCCTGTCCTTCTCCCTCTCTTTCACTCTCCCTCTTCCTTCTCTCTCCATCTCCTTTCCTTCTCCCTCTCTTTCACTCTCCCTCCCCTCTTCCTTCTCTCTCCATCTCCTTTCCTTCTCCCTCTCTTTCACTCTCCCTCCTCTCTTTCACTCTCCCTCCCCTCTTCCTTCTCTTTCCCTCTCTCTCTCTCTTCTTCCTCTTTCTGTGTGTCTCTCTGTATCTCATTCATTCTCTCTCTTACTCCCTCTCCTGCTTCCTTCTCTCTCTCTCTCTCTTTCCCCTGCATCCTCTTATCTCTCCATCTCTCCCTACAGTCCCGATTGCATAGACAGATCATGATGCTTGATCATGCAGACTCTTGACTAGGCTGACTAGAGCCCAGCCCTAGCTCTCTCTGATGTTACCGTGGTGATGCCCTGCCTCTGCAATAGACGGAACCCTTGTGGTGGTAAACAAAACACTGAGGCATTTTGACGATGTCATATCCTAGTCCGAGACAGAGATAAAGAATGATTGATTTTAGTGAAATAGGATGTGTCTCAAATAGCATCCTATTCCCTACATAGTGCACTATGGGACCTGGTCAAAGGTAGTGCACTATATATATATATATATATATATATATATATATGTACAGTTGAAGTCGGAAGTTTACATACACTTAGGTTGGAGTCATTAAAACTTGTTTTTCAACCACTCCACAAATTTCATGTAAACAAACTATAGTTAAGGCAAGTCAGTTAGGACATGACACAAGTCATTTTTCCAACGACTGTTTACAGACAGATTATTTCACTTAGAATTCACTGCATCACAATTCCAGTGGGTCAGAAGTTTACATACACTAAGTTGACTGTACCTTTAAACAGCTTGGAACATTCCAGAAAATAAGGTCATGGCTTTAGAAGCAATTTGACATCATTTGAGTCAATTGGAGTTGTACCTGTGGATGTATTTCAAGGCCTATCTTCAATCTCAGTGCCTCTTTGCTTGACATCATGGGAAAATCTAAAGAAATCAGCCAAGACCTCAGAAAAAATAATTGTAGACCTCCACAAGTCTGGTTCATCCTTGGGAGCAATTTCCAAATGCCTGAAGGTACCACGTTCATCTGTACAAACAATAGTACGCAAGTATAAAAACCATGGGACCACGCATCCGTCATACCGCTCAGGAAGGAGACGCGTTCTGTCTCCTAGAGGTGAACATACTTTGGTGCGAAAAGTACAAACCAATCCCAGAACAACAGCAAAAGGACCTTGTGTAGATGCTGGAGGAAACAGGTACAGGTATCTATATCCACAGTAAAACGAGTCCTATATCGACATAACCCGAAAGGCCGCTTAGCAAGAAAGAAGCCACTGCTCCAAAACCGCCATAAAAAAGACAGACCACGGTTTGCAACTGCACATGGGGACAAAGATTGTACTTTTTGGAGAAATGTCCTCTGGTCTGATGAAACAAAAATAGAACTGTTTGGCCATAATGACCATCGTCATGTTTGGAGAACACCGTCCCAACCGTGAAGCACTGGGGTGGCAGATGGCATCATGAGGAAGGAAAATGATGTGGCTATATTGAAGCAACATCTCAAAACATCAGTCAGGAAGTTAAAGCTTGGACACAAATGGGTCTTGTCCAGATGGGCCAGCAGCATACCACCCTGCATACCACTGCTGGTTTGTTTCTGAAGCTAAGCAGAGTTGGTCCTGGTCAGTTCCTGGATGGGAGACCAGATGCTGCTGGAAGTGGTGTTGGGCCAGTAGGAGGCACTCTTTCCTCTAGTCTAAAAAAATATCCCAATGCCCCAGGGCAGTGATTGGGGACATTGCCCTGTGTAGGGTGCCGTCTTTCAGATGGGACGTTAAATGGGTGTCCTGACTCTCAGGTCATTAAAGATCCCATGGCACTTATTGTAAGAGTAGGGGTGTTAACCACGGTGTCCTGGCTAAATTCCCAATCTGGGCCTCAAACCATCACGGTCACCTAATAATCCCCAGGTTACAATTGGCTCATTCATCCCCTTTCCCTTCCCTGTAACTATTCCCCAGGTTGTTGCTGCAAAAAGAATTCACCCAACTTATTGTAGGAAGCTTGTGGAAGGCTACCCGAAACGTTTGACCCAAGTTAAACAATTTAAAGGCAATGCTACCAAATACTAATTGAGTGTATGTAAACTTCTGAACCACTGGGAATGTTATGAAAGAAATAAAAGCTGAAATAAATCATTCTCTCTACTATTATTCTGACATTTAACATTTTTAAAAAAAAGTAGTGATCCTAACTGACCTAAGGCAGGGAATTTTAACTAGGATTTAAATGTCAGGAATTGTGAAAAACTGAGTTGAAATGTATTTGGCTAAGGTGTATGTAAACTTCAGACTTCAACTGTATGGAATAGGATTATTATTATTTTGTATCTTTATTTAACTAGGAAAGTCAGTTAAGAACAAATTCTTATGTACAATGACGGCCTACACCGGCCTCCCAAAACCAGGACGACGCTGCACCACCCTATGGGACTCCCGATCACGTCCGGGTGTGATACAGCCCGGGATCACACCAGGGTCTGCAGTGATGCCTCTAGCACTGAGATGCAGTGCCTTAGACTGCTGTGCGAGACCCCACCCCCCCATTTGGAACGCAGACATACATTCCGTGAAATAAACTGTGTGTTTGGTTACAACCTCAGATTCAAACAAATAAATTAACAAAGATAATACAATATCTACTGTACAGGGAATAGAACGACATTGATTTTAACCCTGAATCTGGATCCTGTCGGTTTTCCATATCTCCCAAATTCTCTTAGGTCATCAAGGGGAAGTAGAATGAGAATGGCCATTTTACTGCAGGCTCTGTTCCAATCTGGCCCTCGTACCGTCATGGTCACCTAATCATCCCCAGCTTCCAATTGGCTCATTTCTCCCCTCTCCTATCCCCTGTAACTATTCCCCAGGTCGTTTCTGTAAATTAGAAATTGTTTACAGTCAACTTGACTATAAATAAATCAAGAATAAAGAGATAGCCTGGACATAACAGCCCAGCTGTGACCAAACTAACACACCTCCTCTACCGAACTGGTCTGGTGTAGTGTGGGATGATAACACCACCTCTATCTAACTGGTCTGGTGTAGTGTGGGATGATAACACCACCTCTACCGAACTGGTCTGGTGTAGTGTGGGATGATAGCACCACCTCTACCTAACTGGTCTGGTGTGGGATGATAGCACCACCTCTACCTAACTGGTCTAGTGTAGTGTGGGATGATAACACCACCTCTACCTAACTGGTCTAGTGTAGCGTGGGATGATAACACCACCTCTACCGAACTGGTCTGGTGTAGTGTGGGATGATAACACCACCTCTACCGAACTGGTCTGGTGTAGTGTGGGATGATAACACCACCTCTACCGAACTGGTCTGGTGTAGTGTGGGATGATAACACCACCTCTATCTAACTGGTTTGTTGTGGGATGATAGCACCACCTCTATCGAGCTGGTCTGTTGTGGGATGATAACACCTCCTCTAAATAACTGGTCTGGTGTGGGATGATAACACCACCTCTACCGAACTGGTTTGGTGTAGTGTGGGATGATAACACCACCTCTATCTAACTTGTCTAGTGTAGTGTAGGAGGATAACACCACCTCTATCTAACTGGTCTAGTGTAGTGTAGGATGATAACACCACCTCTATCTAACTGGTCTAGTGTAGTGTGGGATGATAACACCACCTCTATCTGACTGGTCTAGTGTAGTGTAGGATGATAACACCACCTCTATCTAACTAGTCTAGTGTAGTGTGGGATGATAACACCACCTCTATCTAACTGGTCAAGTGGGGGATGATAACACCACCTCTACCTAACTGGTCTAGTGTGATGTGGGATGATAACACCACCTCTATCTGACTGGTCTAGTGTGGGATGATAACACCACCTCTATCTAACTGGTCAAGTGGGGGATGATAACACCACCTCTATCTAACTGGTCTAGTGTGGGATGATAACACCACCTCTACCTAACGGGTCTAGTGTGGGATGATAACACCACCTCTATCTGACTGGTCTAGTGTGGGATGATAACACCACCTCTATCTGACTGGTCTAGTGTGGGCTGATAACACCACCTCTACCTAACTGGTCAAGTGGGGGATGAGAACACCACCTCTACCTAACTGGTCTAGTGTGATGTGGGATGATAACACCACCTCTACCTAACTGGTCTAGTGTGGGATGATAACACCACCTCTAACTGGTGTAGTGTGGGATGATAACACCACCTCTATCTAACTGGTCTAGTGTAGTGTGGGATGATAACACCACCTCTATCTAACTGGTCTAGTGTAGTGTGGGATGATAACACCACCTCTATCTAACTGGTCTAGTGTAGTGTGGGATGATAACACCACCTCTATCTAACTGGTCTAGTGTAGTGTGGGATGATAACACCACCTCTATCTAACTGGTCTAGTGTAGTGTGGGATGATAACACCACCTCTATCTAACTGGTCTAGTGTGATGTGGGATGATAGCACCACCTCTATCTAACTGGTCTAGTGGGGGATGATAACACCACCTCTACCTAACTGGTCTAGTGGAGTTTGGGATGATAACACCACCTCTATCTAACTGGTCTAGTGTAGTGTGGGATGATAATACCACCTCTACCAAACTGGTCTAGTGTAGTGTAGGATGATATCACCACCTCTACCTAACTGGTCTAGTGTGGGATGATAACACCACCTCTATCTAACTGGTCTAGTGTAGTGTGGGATGATAACACCACCTCTACCTAACTGGTCTAGTGGGGGATGATAACACCACCTCTGTCTAACTGGTCTAGTGTGGGATGATAACACCACCTCTATCTAACTGGTCTAGTGTGGGATGATAACACCACCTCTATCTAACTAGTCTAGTGTAGTGTGGGATGATAACACCACCTCTACCTAACTGGTCTAGTGTGGGATGATAACACCACCTCTATCTAACTGGTCTAGTAGGCGATGATAACACCACCGCTATCTACCTGGTCTAGTGGGGGATGATAACACCACCTCTATCTAACTGGTCTAGTGTAGTGTGGGATGATAACACCACCTCTATCTAACTGGTCTAGTGTAGTGTGGGATGATAACACCTCTATCTAACTGGTCTAGTGTAGTGTGGGATGATAACACCACCTCTATCTAACTGGTCTAGTGTAGTGTGGGATGATAACACCTCTATCTAACTGGTCTAGTGTAGTGTGTTTAGCCACTAGTGCAGAAGGAAAGTGTGACTCTATATATTAATTCTCTTTTCACTCTGTTCGTTGTTGAATCATTACATAGAATGATTTATGCAACTTGATCTGGGACTTCCAGGTGGGGGTGTTGTGTGTTTAGTCCCCGTCCGTCGTGATACACTTGGGTTCGCTCAGCCCTCAGGCTCCCTGTCTGGGGCTGGTTCTGCACATCTGGTTTCAAGTGTGTGTGTGTGTGTGTGTTTGTGTCTGTGCGAGCGTGTACATGTGTGTGAATGAGTCATTGCCAGATAAGGTGTCGGTCTGGACTATGTTACTTCATAGGAATTTTATTATACCCTGTATCGTCATGTTGAAGGTTGTCCTCAGAAATCCAGAAATTCAAATCTCTGGGTTTTCTGAGATAGCATTCTGCCGGAGTCTGCCCATGTCAACAGTAGTGCACTGTTTAGGTCAGAGGGTGCTATTTGGGATACACATCTAGTCAGGTGGGAGTCAGATGACGGAGAGAATGAGGGAGGAATGGAGGGGGGGATGGAAGGAGGAATGGAGGGGGAGAGGTTTGGGCTACAGGGGGTCAGTCATAATGGTTCTTTATTTCTTTCTTCCTTCCCTCTCTTTCCAAAAAGTCATAGTCTTTTTTTGTTTCAGCTTCATGCGGAATGTCCCCTCTCTCTCCCTCCCCCCTCCTTCCCGCCCTCTCTCTCTCTCCTTCCCACCCTTACACTCTCTCCCTCTCCCCCAATCCCCCCTTCCTCCCTCTCCCTCTCTCCTGTCCCTGGTTCTTGTCATAGTGATGGTGTGGTCTCTGTGGTGGCAGCCATTGTTGCTGTTTGTACAAAGGTGAAAATCCATCCGATTACTCCTCTGTTGTCTTATGTAAACAGAGGAGAGAGCAGGAGAGAGAAAGAGAGAATATTTGGGCTCTGAGGAGAGAGAGGCGTGCGACCATGCAGTTAAATCTAAGGTATGAGTCCAAGAGTGTGTTTGCTTGTGTGTGCGTGCGTGAGTACGTGTGCTTCATATGATGCATTGGAAAATGGCTATAGTATCATACTATGGTCCCTACGTCTAAGCCTGCGTCATCAACGGTACGTGTGTACTACGCTGCTAGGCTATAACCTTCAGCCCAAATGGCACCCTATTCCCTATTTAGGGCACTTCTTTTCACCAGGGCCCGTAGGGAATAGGATAGGATGCAGACATAAAAACATGGCCTACCTAGCTACCTTATCTTATTCAAACATTGACCTGAGCCTAATATTGTTCATGTATTTTCCACCATTTAATGGACTAGTGGTTTAAACAGCAGATTAGTGCATCAGGCATATTGTCCTCACCTCAAATGGCACCCTATTCCCTACGCCGTGTACTACTTTTGACCAGAGCCCTACTCGCCCTGGTCATAAATAATGCACTGTATAGAGAAAAGCAGGCCGTTTGGGACTCAGAGATCATATCTGGTTTGGGATGACTGGAGATGTAATGGGTGCCTATCCTTCAATGAAATATATGATTTCATATCTCTCCGATGACAGAGTTTGAGTAATGGCCCAAAAGCTTTGAGGAATATCAGCCGTGTGTCTGTCTGCTTCCCAAGTAGCACCCTAGTCCCCTGTATACCCTGGTCAGAAGTAGTGCCCTTTGAAGGGAATAGGGTGTCATTTGGAACACTCATGCTGTCTCTGGAGCTCATATTCATATCACAGACGGTTTATATCAGGACAGACTGTTGGCTTGAAGGAGGAGAGGAAGAGAAGGAAGGAGAGGGAGAGAGAGAGAGAGAGGGAAGGGTAGAACCAGGAGGCCATATGCTGTGTCACCACAGATCAAAGAGTGTCGACATTGGAGAATCAGAGCGGCAGATGGACTCTCAGTCACACACACACACATAAAAACACATGCACGCATACACACACACACACACACACACACCACCTGGCCGTTGATCACATGAGCTGGAGTATAGTGTGTGTGTGTGTGTGTGTGTGTGTGTGTGTGTGTGTGTGTGTGTGTGTGTGTGTGTGTGTGTGTGTGTGTGTGTGTGTGTGTGTGTGTGTGTGTGTGTGTGTGTGTGTGTGTGTGTGTGTGTGTGTTTAACCCTATAACCTTAATTCCACCTGTGCTTGGATGCTCACTCACCCAACCGTCCCTTAGACACAGAGTCCTTAGTGCCAGAGCTGCTGGACTGAGACAGAGAGAGACAAAGATTGAGGGAGGAATGGAGAGAGAGATCGAAGGAGAGAGAAGGGGTGGAGGAGAGAGGAGGAGAAAGAGGAGGAGAGAGAGAGGGGGGGAGGAGAGGAGAAAGAGGAGAGAAGAAGGGGGTGGAGAGAGAGAGAAAGAGGAGGAGAGGGGGGGGTGGAGAGAGAGAAAGAGAGGAGAGAGGAGGAGAGAGAGAAAGGGGGAGGAGAGAGAGGAGAAAGAGGGTGGAGGAGAGAGAAGGGGGTGGAGAGAGAGGAGAAAGAGGAGGAGAGAGAAGGGGGGGTGGAGAGAGAGGAGAAAGGGGAGAGAGAGGAGAGAGAGGGGGGTGGAGAGAGGGGAGAAAGGAGGGGAAAAGGAGGAGAGAGAAGGGGGTGGAGAGAGAGGAGAAAGAGGAGGAGAGAGGAGGGGGGAGAGAGAGGAGAGAGAGGGGAAAGAGGAGGAGAGAGAGAGGGGGTGGAGAGAGAGAAAGGGGAGAAAGGGGAGGAGAGGGGGGGAGAGAGAGAAAGGGGGTGGAGAGAGGGGAGAAAGAGGGGAAAAGGAGGAGAGAGAAGGGGGTGGAGAGAGAGGAGAAAGAGGAGGAGAGAGAAGGGGGGGGAGAGAGAGGAGAGAGAGGGGAAAGAGGAGGAGAGAGAAGGGGGTGGAGAGAGAGGAGAGAGAGGGAAAGAGGAGGAGAGAGAAGGGGGTGGAGAGAGAGGAGAAAGAGGAGGAGAGAGAAGGGGGTGGAGAGAGAGGAGAAAGAGGAGGAGAGAGAAGGGGGTGGAGAGAGAGGAGAAAGAGGAGGAGAGAGAAGGGGGTGGAGAGAGAGGAGAAAGAGGAGGAGAGAGAAGGGGGTGGAGAGAGAGGAGGAAAGGGGAGGTGGAGAGAGAGGAGAGAGAAAACACTGGAAGGGAGAGAGGGGAGAAAGAGGGGAAAAGGAGGAGAGAGAAGGGGGTGGAGAGAGAGGAGAAAGAGGAGGAGAGAGAGGGGGGGGGAGAGAGAGAGGGGGAGAGAGGGGAGAGGGGAAAGAGGAGGAGAGAGAAGGGGGGTGGAGAGAGAGGAGAGAGAGGGAAAGAGGAGGAGAGAGAAGGGGGTGGAGAGAGAGGAGAAAGAGGAGGAGAGAGAAGGGGGGTGGAGAGAGAGGAGAAAGAGGAGAAGAGAGGAGAGAGGGGAGAAAGATTAGGAGAGAGGGGAGAAAGAGGAGGAGAGAGCGAGTCTCCAGGCAGTTTTTATTTTTTTATTTTTTTTATTTCACCTTTATTTAACCAGGTAGGCAAGTTGAGAACAAGTTCTCATTTACAACTGCGACCTGGCCAAGATAAAGCAAAGCAGTGCGACACATACAACGACACAGAGTTACACATGGAGTAAAACAAACATACAGTCAATAATACAGTAGAAAAATAAGTCTATATACAATGTGAGCAAATGAGGTAAGATAAGGGAGGTAAAGGCAAAAAAAGGCCATGGTGGCAAAGTAAATACAATATAGCAAGTAAAACACTGGAATGGTTGATTTGCAGTGGAAGAATGTGCAAAGTAGAGATAGAAATAATGGGGTGCTTTTTGGAGCAAAATAAATACAGTAGGGGGAGAGGTAGTTGTTTGGGCTAAATTATAGGTGGGCTATGTACAGGTGCAGTAATCTGTGAGCTGCTCTGACAGCTGGTACTTAAAGCTACTGAGGGAGATAAGTGTTTCCAGTTTCAGAGATTTTTGTATTTCGTTCCAGTCATTGGCAGCAGAGAACTGGAAGGAGAGGCGGCCAAAGGAATAATTGGTTTTGGGGGTGACCAGAGAGATATACCTGCTGGAGCGTGTGCTACAGGTGGGTTCTGCTATGGTGACCAGCGAGCTGAGATAAGGGGGGACTTTACTTAGCAGGGTCTTGTAGATGACCTGGAGCCAGTGGGTTTGGCGACGAGTATGAAGCGAGGGCCAGCCAACGAGAGCGTACAGGTCGCAATGGTGGGTAGTATATGGGGCTTTGGTGACAAAACGGATGGCACTGTGATAGACTAAATCCAATTTATTGAGTAGGGTATTGGAGGCTATTTTGTAAATGACATCGCCGAAGTCGAGGATCGGTAGGATGGACAGTTTTACAAGGGTATGTTTGGCAGCATGAGTGAAGGATGCTTTTTTGTGAAATAGGAAGCCAATTCTAGATTTAACTTTGGATTGGAGATGTTTGATGTGAGTCTGGAAAGAGAGTTTACAGTCTAAGCAGTAAGGGTCACCACATCCGAAAACAGAGTGAAAAGAGAGAGAGAGAAACAGGGATATAAGTGAGAGAGAAACAGGGATATAAGTGAGAGAGAAAAACAGGGATATAAGAGAGAAACAGGGATATAAGTGAGAAACAGGGATTTAAGTGAGAGAGAAACAGGGATATAAGTGAGAGAGAAACAGGGATATAAGTGAGAGAGAAACAGGGATATAAGTGAGAGAGAAACAGGGATATAAGTGAGAGAGAGAAACAGGGATTTAAGTGAGAGAGAAACAGGGATATAAGTGAGAGAGAGAAACAGGGATATAAGTGAGAGAGAAAAACAGGGATATAAGAGAGAAACAGGGATATAAGTGAGTGAGAAACAGGGATATAAGTGAGAGAGAGGAACAGGGATTTAAGTGAGAGAGAAAAACAGGGATATAAGTGAGAGAGATACAGGGATTTAAGTGAGAGAGAGAAACAGGGATTTAAGTGAGAGAGAGAAACAGGGATATAAGTGAGAGAGGGATATAAGTGAGAGAGAGAAACAGGGATATAAGTGAGAGAGAGAAACAGGGATTTAAGTGAGAGAGAGAAACAGGGATTTAAGTGAGAGAGAGAAACAGGGATTTAAGTGAGAGAGAGAAACAGGGATTTAAGTGAGAGAGAGAAACAGGGATTTAAGTGAGAGAGAGAAACAGGGATTTAAGTGAGAGAGAGAAACAGGGATTTAAGTGAGAGAGAGAAACAGGGATTTAAGTGAGAGAGAGAAACAGGGATTTAAGTGAGAGAGAGAAACAGGGATTTAAGAGAGAGGGATTTAAGGAGAGAACAGGGATTTAAGTGAGAGAGAGAAACAGGGATATAAGTGAGAGAGAGAAACAGGGATATAAGTGAGAGAAAGAAACAGGGATTTAAGTGAGAGAGAGAAACAGGGATTTAAGTGAGAGAGAGAAACAGGGATATAAGTGAGAGAGAGAAACAGGGATATAAGTGAGAGAGAGAAACAGGGATTTAAGTGAGAGAGAGAAACAGGGATATAAGTGAGAGAGAGAAACAGGGATTTAAGTGAGAGAGAGAAACAGGGATTTAAGTGAGAGAGAGAAACAGGGATTTAAGTGAGAGAGAGAAACAGGGAGAAAGAGAAGAAACTTGGTCATAACAAACATGGACATTGTTCTATTGACACACTGTGTGCAACTCAAGACGTGATTTTTGTATTCTATTTTTTTATGCACTTACTTTCAAGTGAAACTCAGTCATCTTGTTGTTCATTGAGCTGAGAGAAGGCTGAGAGGGCGGTGTTGTGTTCCTTTGTCTCTGCTCTGCTATTCTACTTCCTTTCTTTTGGTCCTTTTTTAATGTTTTTTTTCTTCTTTTACCTCACACTTGGCAGCTTGTGGTTTAATGTTTTTTAAAGGTGTCCTTCCACTTACAGTTTCCTACCTACACCTTCAAAATGGACAGTTCATTTCCGCCATTTTGGGTCCAAACAACTCAGTTGGCAATTATTTGAATGTTGTTTGTTTTCATTCTCAGTAACCTTAACAACAGATGCCCTGTTGTGCTATTCTGACTGACAGGTCAGCTTTTTATGATGTTATTCAGTTGGTCTGTTGGTAGTCAAGTTTGACATGCTTTCTGGTTTGGACCACATCCACACACACAGGCTCGCGCATGGACACACACACACGCAGACATACACACTGTGGCCTCTGTTTTGGGCTGTGGACTGGACTGGGGACGATTATGGTGGCTGTGTCTTTGTCAGTTAAACTGCCTGTCTGACTAGCTACTTTGTCTAGTGTACTCTCTATCCTCTCTATACACACACACACACACACATTCGCGCACACACGCGCACACACACACATTCGCACACACACACACACACACACACACAGACTGTCCTCTCTATCCTCTGTTAGGCCTTGAAGGCTCTCCATTGTACACAGAAGCCATTTCTCTGTCACTCTCTGCCTGAGTCTCAACCACTCTGAACCAGTCTGGGTCTTTCTGGGCCCAGAAGCAAGGAGATGGATCTATATAGACATACTGTACACCACACATGCCCACGAACCCATACACACCCACACACAGAAATACACACACACACACACACACACACACACACACACACCTTTCTTTGTTTTTTCCCTGTCTTCTATTTATATTATGTCCTTTCTTTTCCTTCCTTCCTTCCTTCCTTCCTTCCTTCCTTCCTTCCTTCCTTCCTTCCTTACTTACTTCCTTTCTCTTTGCATAAGATGGTCAAAGATGTCAAATAATAAAATAGATGTTTCTGTTTTTTCGCTGAATTACAGATCAGATGGTTGGTTTCTGTCTGTGAATCAATGAAACACTTTATTCAGGTTACTGGGGGATGTGGTTTGTTTTGTATGGCTGTTACAGTAATACTGTGTTTGTTTGTTTTGGTGATGGTATAGAAGTTAGCGATGGCTAGGCTAATTTGGCTAGATGTGTACAGGGAGATGGATTAAGGCAGGGATTCAATCAGAAACCACGCTGTAGTACGATGGACATTTAAAAGTCATTTCTGATTGAGCCGACGACTGGAATGCTGCCTTTACAGTAACATTGCCTTTAAAACGTTAAGAGCTGCATTGTCTACTAGCATGATGGGATGGAATCCCCTGTCACCTGCTTTACAGCCATGCTGTGCTGTGCTGTCACACAGGACCCACTAGGTGGCGTACGCTCCCTCTGTGAACAGAAGCTCTAGTGAGAGACACACACACACACACACACACACACACACACACATAGAGACAGACAGGGAATACTTTCTTTACAGAAGCTCAATTGTTGTCCCATCAACTGCTTGTCTAATCCCCACTGACTGGTTTAGAAAGAGGGAGGGATGTTGCCTATACAAACACACACACACACACAATCACAAGTGTATGTGCACACACACACAACACACTTGATCTGTCCAGTTCCGTCCATCTTGCCCTTGAGAGAGTCAAGGCCAAACCCTACTGGGGGACAAGAGATAGGGGTGGAGCCACACACACTCTCTCACACACACTGTTCCGCCACCCTGGCACCAGACCGCCATGCTGATGCCACCCGATCCCTACTGGGTCCCAGGAGGACGTGTGTGTGTGTGTGTGTGTGTGTGTGTGTGTGTGTGTGTGTGTGTGTGTGTGTGTGTGTGTGTGTGTGTGTGTGTGTGTGTGTGTGTGTGTGTGTGTGTGTGTGTGTGTGTGTGTGTGTGTGTGTGTGTGTGTGCAACCAGCCCCTCTCCAGTGTCTGTAGGAAATTAACCCACTGGGGTGCATTGCCAGATTCGACTAATCACACACATCCCGTCTGGGTTGTCAGATTTCAGGCTTTTATCTTTGCTGGTCTGCCTTTTCTGTCTTTTAATATAAGGTCACCGATTGGCTGTAACTACTCTGTGGTGGGACAAGGTGCTTCTGATTGGCTGTAACTACTCTGTGGTGGGACAAGGTGCTTCTGATTGGCTGTAACTACTCTGTGGTGGGACAAGGTGCTTCTGATTGGCTGTAACTACTCTGTGGTGGGAAAAGTTTAGCTTCTGATTGTTTGAATGGATTGTTAGTTTAAATGATTTAAGGCATCCAAGCTAATGAAATGATCCTAATGAGAAACCAATGTTACATGTGGGTATTTAAACTGTATTCCCAGTTTACTCCTAAAGCAGTGGAATTTGCCCTCCGCCCCACACACATCCTTGAGGGACAAAGAAAGATGATGACATGTTGTACAGTAACCACATCTACATCCCCTTGCACTGAGTTCATTTATGTTTTTATATCAGTTTGGGGATTTCTTCAGATGTATATTTTGTAATTGTTTATCATTATGTGTTTTATTTGTTGTTTTATTAATCATGAAAGAGGGTTGGATGTTCCTGACATCTGAACAGCCTCTCAGTGACACTGGCTGTGTGTGTGTGTGTGTGTGTGTGTGTGTGTGTGTGTGTGTGTGTGTGTGTGTGTGTGTGTGTGTGTGTGTGTGTGTGTGTGTGTGTGTGTGTGTGTGTGTGTGTGTGTGTGTGTGTGTGTGTGTGTGGCGTTCAGTGGCTCGGTGTTCTGCTAAACCAATCGTCATCAGTCCAAGCAGCCTGTGTGTACTGTGTCTGTTAACTGTGTTCTGGGTTGTGTTCATTAGGCACAAAACGTATGAAAACTGACTGAAACAGGGAGGGAATACTTGGACCTGGTCCAATCAGAAACTTTTATTTTCATTCTCCGTTGCTCAATGTTTTCAAACATTTCGTGTTGAGGATCGTAATGAACATGACCCAGACCTCCCTCTGCTCAGCAGCTTAACAGGGTGAAAAGAAGATGGAAGGATGGAAAGAAGAAAAGAAAATATCTTCATTTTTAAAAAGTGATATTTTCTTCTCCTCCGTGGGGTCTTATTACAAAGAAGAGTGTACATTTCTAAGTTAATTTTTGAAAAATAAAACGTTTGTTCTTCTGTAAATGAATGGCTGTATGTTAACCTTGAACTAAAAGTAATGACTTCTATGACAAAGAAATATAATAAATTAATTTAACATTTTTATCACTTTATGTCTCTTAATGTATGATGTTGCATTTTTACAGTACTTTGCATCGGCCTAGTCAGACGGTCATATATTCATGCTCTGGGCTAATGTTTCCTCTAGGTACATATCCAGGATCAGCTTCCCCTCCCACAACCCTGCCCTTAACCATTAGTGGGGGAAATTCATAACTGACCCCAGATCAGCATCTAGGTGCCACTTCACCCTACTCCTACATTCATATATGTTCATGTATTTCACTAGAGGGCAGTGATGGAACAAAGATCATATGATATGACGTTGTGGCAGCAGTGGCCATGCTAACCGGTCATGGCTAGAAGGGATGCAGCTTTTGTCAAATAAACGTCAGATTTGACGTTTCGCAGCAGATTAGCAGAACATTTGACATTCACTTGACAAAAAACGGATCCCTTCTACCCGTGACCACACTAACCCTGGTGCTGGAAAGCTGCAGGTGGTGCAAGCTATTGTTCCAGCCCAGCACTAACAAGCCTGATTCAAATAATCAACTTATCAGGATCTTCGGTGTGGACCATGATTAGTTGAATCAGGTGTGTTAGAGCTGAGCTGGAACAAAATCCTGCACAGCCAGTAGCTCTGCTGTCAATCATGTCAAATACTGCTTTTGAAATGTCTGTGGGTAAATATTTCTACACGAAACTGGAAAACCTGACAAACACATGTTAGATCAGTCAACTTCAATCAGATGTGCAGGGCTTTGTTCCAGCACAGCTCTAACACACATCTGATTGAAGCTGACCCGTTGACTGACCTAGTTAGAGCAGGGCTGTGTGGTATTGCTGTTAAAGAGTTGGGTAACCAAATATGTTGGTGTGACAGTTTGGACCACAACACTTTTGTAAAGGACTTTCAGCGGTAAGGAGTTGCTATATAACTGTCCCTGGCTTCAGGACTGTGTCCGGTAAGGTTTGGCACTGTGGACAAAGGCAGGGAACCAGGCTAGACCAGGAGTTGCTATATAACTGTCCCTGGCTTCAGGACTGTGTCCGGTAAGGTTTGGCACTGTGGACAAAGGCAGGGAACCAGGCTAGACCAGGAGTTGCTATATAACTGTCCCTGGCTTCAGGACTGTGTCCGGTAAGGTTTGGCACTGTGGACAAAGGCAGGGAACCAGGCTAGACCAGGAGTTGCTATATAACTGTCCCTGGCTTCAGGACTGTGTCCGGTAAGGTTTGGCACTGTGGACAAAGGCAGGGAACCAGGCTAGACCAGGAGTTGCTATATAACTGTCCCTGGCTTCAGGACTGTGTCCGGTAAGGTTTGGCACTGTGGACAAAGGCAGGGAACCAGGCTAGACCAGGAGTTGCTATATAACTGTCCCTGGCTTCAGGACTGTGTCCGGTAAGGTTTGGCACTGTGGACAAAGGCAGGGAACCAGGCTAGACCAGGAGTTGCTATATAACTGTCCCTGGCTTCAGGACTGTGGCTGGCACTGTGGACAAAGGCGGGGACCAGGCTAGACCAAAACCACAAAGTGTGAGTCCTAAACAGGCACACTATTCCCTATATAGTGCACTTTTGAACAGAGCCCCATGGGCCCTATATAGGAAATAGGGTGCAATTTGGTACCTAGGAATGTTATGATATCAAGGCGGCCATTTTACATGAAAAACAACCTTAGTCCTGTGACTCCTGGAGGAAATATTTAAGGACCTATGCAGAGATTTTGGGATTGAAAGTTAAAGAGTAACAGTAACTCATAGTTTTAATTGTGAGTGCTGTAGCCTAAAACAAGTCCGTCAAATGATTGAGTGAATAATAATAATGATGTTGTTGTGAACATACTGTAGGTTGGAGCCTGCATGCTCCCACCATGGTGTGGTGAAGCTGATTGAGATGTACAGGCTGTATTGGGCACCGAGCCCATCTCCCCCCCTCGCTCTCTTTCTCTCTCTGTCTGTGTAATCTCAATCTGCCTGCTCTGCTACAACTCATCTCCCCATTTTAATTAGCCTCTCTCTCTGCAGTCTG
>NW_024609634.1:202500-230000 GCF_018296145.1 Oncorhynchus tshawytscha | reverse complement strand
TTTTTTTAATCCTGAAAATCCGGTGTTTCTATGTGAAACAGTTTTGTTATATTTCAGTCTTCCGTGATGTATATAATCTGCCTTTTCTGTCTTTTAATATAAGGTCACTGATTGGTTGTAACTACTCTGTGATGGGACATGGTGCTTCTGATTGGCTGTAACTACTCTGTGGTGGGACATGGTGCTTCTGATTGGCTGTAACTACTCTGTGGTGGGACATGGTGCTTCTGATTGGCTGTAACTACTCTGTGGTGGGACAAGGTGCTTCTGATTGGCTGTAACTACTCTGTGGTGGGACAAGGTGCTTCTGATTGGCTGTAACTACTCTGTGGTGGGACAAGGTGCTTCTGATTGGCTGTAACTACTCTGTGGTGGGACAAGGTGCTTCTGATTGGCTGTAACTACTCTGTGGTGGGACAAGGTGCTTCTGATTGGCTGTAACTACTCTGTGGTGGGACAATGTGCTTCTGATTGGCTGGGACAAGGTGCTTCTGATTGGCTGTAACTACTCTGTGGTGGGACAAGGTACTTCTGATTGGCTGTAACTACTCTGTGGTGGGACAAGGTACTTCTGATTGGCTGTAACTACTCTGTGGTGGGACAAGGTGCTTCTGATTGCGTGCGTGTGTGGTTCATTGTGTAAATATTACAGTACAGGTCTCCTTCTCTCCATCTCTACTCTGTAATATCTCTCTCCTTGTCGTTTAACTCCTCCCCCACACACACTCCTGACCCGTTTCCAAATCCAACATCTTGCTAATCTACATCCCCCACTTGACAACATCTGTCTTCATCAGTGTTGTGGCTTCACAGATGTGGAGAAGAAGCCCAATACAACATACCAGAGCAAAGCTGGTCTGACAGTTCAACCACACAGATGTACCTACACAGAGAGAGATTGCGTGCGTGTGAGGTTCATTGTGTAAATATTAGAGTACAGGTCTCCTTCTCTCCATCTCTAGAGAGAATATCTCTCTCCTTGTCGTTTAACTCCCCCCACACACACTCCTGACAGAGAGAGAGAGAGAGAGAGAGAGAGAATCCAACATCTTGCTAATCTACATCCCCCACTTGACAACATCTGTCTTCATCAGTGTTGTGGCTTCACAGATGTGGAGAAGAAGACCCAAGACAACATAGACAGAGAGAGCAAAGCTGACAGAGAGAGACAGAGAGAGACAGTTCAACCACACAGATGTAGAGAGAGAGAGAGAGACAGAGAGAGAGAGAGAGAGAGAGAGAGACAGAGAGAGAGAGAGAGAGAGAGAGAGACAGAGAGAGAGACAGAGAGAGAGAGAGAGAGAGACACAGAGAGAGAGAGAGAGACAGAGAGAGAGACAGAGAGAGAGACAGAGAGAGAGAGAGACAGAGAGAGAGACAGAGAGAGAGAGAGAGAGAGAGAGACAGAGAGAGAAAGGGAGAGAGAAAGATAGAGAGAAAGATAGAGAGAGAAATACAGAGTGTGGTTCATGGTCAGGTGTGCAGCCAAAGCGTGCCAGACCTCTGCTCTCTCTCTCTCTGTATTCATTCAGGCTTCAACAAGTGATCGTTCCCAAACATAACAGAAAACAGCCCAACATCAAGGCTTTAGGATCTTGAAGAATTCCAACCTACTTTTTCGAGCTTCCGGGTTTTCCTGAGATCGGTATTCCCGGGACACACATGGAGACAGACAGGTCTTCCAGAGGCAAGACATAAAGACAGGGCCAATCCAGACCAATCAAAACACAAGCAGATATCCGATGGACCCTAAGAGTGCGTGTGTGTGCGTGTCTGTGTGTCTGTCTGTCTGTGTGTCTGTCTGTCTGTCTGTCTGTCTGTCTGTCTGTCTGTCTGTCTGTCTGTCTGTATCTTGTAATAAGACTATCTCAGTGTCTATTTAATTGACTCCTAAACGAACACAGATGATAACAAGCTCTACCGGCTAAACTTCCAGTGACTGGAACGTGCGTATGTGTCTGTGTGTGTGCGTGTGTTGTGAAGTTGATATCCTATTGATCTAAACATATAAGGTCAGAAGTGTGCTGTATAGAATAGCCTGTCTGGAACAGCTCTGGGCCTAGTTAGTGCTGGTAGGTAGGCTGAGACATAGGCTGGGTCTCAACTGGCTCCCTACTCCCTACATAGTGGAATGGGCCCTGGTCAAAAGTACTGTGTTATATAGGGACTAGAGTGCCAGTCATAGTTCCCATACTGAGTCTTTAAATGAAGCATGATATATGAATTCACTGACCCGTGGCGTTGTTCGCTCCAGAGTTTACTTTTAACAAAGGCTTTTACGAAGCAGGTGTGTTAGTTTAGTGTAAAACACACACACACACACACAGCCTAGAAGTCAAATCCACACTGTCATTAGTAAAGTCAGGATATAGTGGTGACATAAGGTATAGGACTGACAAGCTGTCACTGGGGAAATAAAGGCTATCTTAGATAGCAGGTAGCATTTAGGAAGAGAGAGATGAGATGGAGGGAGGGATACAGAGAGAGGGATGAAAGTGAGAGATAGAGAAGGGAGGAAAGAGAGAGGAGGGGGGGATGAGAGAGAGAGAGAGAGAGAGATGAGAGGGAGGGAGGGATAGAGAAGAGGGAGGGAAGAGAGAGAGGGGAGGGGGATGAGAGAGAGAGAGAGAGAGAGAGAGAGAGAGGAGGGATAGAGAAGAGGGAGGGAAGAGAGAGAGGAGGGGGGTGAGAGAGAGAGAGAAAGAGAGAGAGAGAGGCAGGGGTAGAAAGAAACAGAGGGATAGAGGAGTGAGGGGAGACAGAGGTGAAAGATGACAACACTGAATGAAAAAAAAAATGATTCAGATCAACTTTAATGTGCTATTCCATGAAGGCAGTTCGTTTATTTATTTATTCATCATGTATTTGTAACCTTTATTTAACTAGGCAAATCAGTTAAGAACAAATTCTTATTTACAATGACGGCCTACACCGGCCAAACCCGGACGACGCTGGGACTCCCAATCACGGCCGGTTGTGATACAGCCTGGACAATAGTTAGAACCAGGGTGTCTGTGCTGACTCCTCTAGCACCGAGATGCAGTGCCTCAGACCGCTCGGGAGCCCCGAGTTAAAGAGGGAAATGTTTTAACTGGCTCAGAAACACGAACGCATAGACTCCAAGCGTCTACTTGGCAGACAGGGACGAAGAAGAAAGAGAAGAACGTGTGATAAAGAAGATGATAAATGAGCTCTGGTGGAGGTTTTGTGTACAGCTGAACCATTCTGACAGAGAGTAGTACGCTGCAGACTTGTCTTAGTAATGGATGTGTACTTCGGGGAGGGGTGGAGGGATGGAGGGAGTCATCAAGAGAGGAGAGAAAGGGAGGATGAGTTATAATCAGCGAGGAGGGAGAGAAGACAGGGAGGGGAAAGCAAGCGATCTACAGCGTGTTTAGGAGAGAGAGAGGCTGAGTAAAGTTTCTTACCCGGTTACAACATTTTCCTCGCGCACAGCTGATCCTCAATACATTCGCGAGCATCTCTAGGAGGAAATCAAGGTAAGTGAATCAGGACCTTGTCAAATGAAAACTGTATAATGACACATTGTTATATCTGTTGCTGGCGAGTCAACTAATTGTTTCCATGAATGCAGGCGGATGCAGAACACGTTTTTTTTGCCGCTTGCTTCCCCATTGAATGTATTTTTCCCCCCGTTGGAAATAAATTACTCTCAACAGAAGCCAATTCAGCAGTGTTCTGTGCATTTGCGCCTGAATGGAAACGAGAATAATATTTTCGAAAATGCACGTTGCTACAAGTAATTCTTGTCTTAAGCTTTGTGTGAGGATGTGTTCCACATAAATGTATGCTGTGCGGCTGTGGACGTGGCTGCTAGAATGAATCCATTCTGACAGAAAGACTACCGGGTACTTCAGGCGTGTTTTCTCTCTCTGGGTCAATTCTATAATGTTGACAGAATAACATTGTCATGCGCATAGGAACAACATATTCAGTAGGCTATACAAATATTTGCATACAACATGGTACATTTGTATTTGATGTATAGAATATATATGTATAGTATTTGTTGTCTTTTGAACCTGGCTGAACTATAGCTGTAGGCTATAGCCAAGCTACTGACCTATAACGTATTAAGTTATAACTGATTACTTTAAAGTATGATGACAGATGCCAAAGACATTTAAAAGGGCAATCTGCGATTCCAACAACAACAAAGCAGGGCCCCTGCCAATGTTTTGCAAAAACAGTTTAAAAAAAAATGTGTGGTGGATAATGAGATCTTGAACTTTTGGGTTCTTCAATGACTGACAGTCTCAATCACCTGGACTCATTTTCTCTCTCTGTTTCTAATAATGTAAAATAAAATTGTGAAGAAGATGGAGTGCCAATATTGATAAACAGTAACTGTTATTTTGGTACTAGTGTTACTGTTTATCAATATTGGCACGCCGTCGTGCCCAGCAGGGAATGATCAGACTGTAAAACGTAGGTTCTCTCATAACTTCCCACAGAGGGAAACTAAAGCTTCCTCCCTTCTTTCTCATCATCCTTTCATCCATCCATCATTCTCACCATTCATCCGTCTTTTTAAAGAATGTTAACATTCCAGGAGTTGTGTAAAACACCAGGGATTTCCTCTTTGGCCCTATCACTCTGTCACTCTGATTCACACACACACACACACATATACACACACGCACACACACACACACACACGCACACGCACACACGCTCACACAGTGCTGGCACACGCGCGCACGCACACACATACAGTAAATGCACATGCTTGTATGCACACATACTCCCCTACACACATAAACACTCATCCATTCTCTCCCTCTCTCTCTCTCTCTCTCCCTTCCTCCAATCCATCCTCTACAGTGTTGTCCAACTCTAAACTCTCAACATGTGTCTCTCTCAACCCCCGAGCCAAACCCTTCTCTAAATACTGTGGACTCAAACTGGTCGTAAATGTCAGTAGTGAAATCCAAGTGGGTTTCTCACCTCTCCTCTCCTCAAGCAGGAAGTACCAGGTTTATTCAGGTAACGGTTTGTGATGCTACTTAGTGTCCATGTCTAACTGATACCTCCTGATGTGACCAGATCATTCAGACACCAGGGAAGTGAGAAAACTTAGCCTGCCTCTGATGATCTCACTAGATGGCCAAGCTGCAAAGTCTAGATTGTCGTAAAAAGGTATGGGAGCAGGTTAGCAGTGTGGTTAAGGTTTGGGTTAGGTTTCAAATCAGATTTTAAGAAGATAAATTGTAGAGCTAAGCAAGGCTTCTGACTTTGCATCTTGGCCAGATAGGGACAACTCTAATGTGGGCTGAGTTTTCTATTAGAACCCATAACTCTCTTACATGGCCAATACTTTCTCCTATAAGCTTCAGTCTCGATTACTGCTGCAATTCAGGGAATTAAAGAAATTTAACCTGCTTTAGTTAAAGCCAAGGAAATCACTGGTACTGGAAGAATGCTTGTGAACCTTTTTATTTGATCAGATTAGAAGTTAAATGCACAAACACTAAAGTATTTAGGGTTATGGAAAGCTGCGTCTCATCTAGAAGGAACCTTTTTGTAACATGATCCAGCTGAAAACTTGGGAAATATGTTTTGACCCAGTCAAATGTGACTAAATACACAGTTCCATAGTTTAGGACCTAGAAGGAACTATAACCCAGTTCCATAGTTTAGGACCTAGAAGGAACTATAACCCAGTTCCATAGTTTAGGACCTAGAAGGAACTATAACCCAGTTCCATAGTTTAGGACCTAGAAGGAACTATAACCCAGTTCCATAGTTTAGGACCTAGAAGGAACTAAAACCCAGTTCCATAGTTTAGGACCTAGAAGGAACTATAACCCAGTTCCATAGTTTAGGACCTAGAAGGAACTATAACCCAGTTCCATAGTTTAGGACCTAGAAGGGACTATAGCCCAGTTCCATAGTTTAGGACCTAGTATAACCCAGTTCCATAGTTTAGGACCTAGAAGGAACTATAACCCAGTTCCATAGTTTAGGACCTAGAAGGAACTAAAACCCAGTTCCATAGTTTAGGACCTAGAAGGAACTATAACCCAGTTCCATAGTTTAGGACCTAGAAGGAACTATAACCCAGTTCCATAGTTTAGGACCTAGAAGGAACTATAACCCAGTTCCATAGTTTAGGACCTAGAAGGAACTATAACCCAGTTCCATAGTTTAGGACCTAGAAGGAACTATAACCCAGTTCCATAGTTTAGGACCTAGAAGGAACTATATACCCAGTTCCATAGTTTAGGACCTAGAAGGAACTATAACCCAGTTCCATAGTTTAGGACCTAGAAGGAACTATAACCCAGTTCCATAGTTTAGGACCTAGAAGGAACTATAACCCAGTTCCATAGTTTAGGACCTAGAAGGAACTATAACCCAGTTCCATAGTTTAGGACCTAGAAGGAACTATAACCCAGTTCCATAGTTTAGGACCTAGAAGGAACTATAACCCAGTTCCATAGTTTAGGACCTAGACCTTCCATAGTTTAGGACCTAGAAGGAACTAACCCAGTAAGTTTAGGACCCAGTTCCATAGTTAGTTTAGGACCTAACCCAGTTCCATAGTTTAGGACCTAGAAGGAACTATAACAGTTCCAGTTTAGGACCTAGAAGGAACTATAACCCAGTTCCATAGTTTAGGACCTAGAAGGAACTATAACCCAGTTCCATAGTCCATAGTTTAGGACCTAGAAGGAACTATAACCCAGTTCCATAGTTTAGGACCTAGAAGGAACTATAACCCAGTTCCATAGTTTAGGACCTAGAAGGAACTATAACCCAGTTCCATAGTTTAGGACCTAGAAGGAACTATAACCCAGTTCCATAGTTTAGGACCTAGAAGGAACTATAACCCAGTTCCATAGTTTAGGACCTAGAAGGAACTATAACCCAGTTCCATAGTTTAGGAAACTATAACCCAGTTCCATAGTTTAGGACCTAGAAGGAACTATAACCCAGTTCCCAGTTCCCAGTTCCAGTTTAGGACCTTTCTCTCTATAACCCAACTATAACCCAGTTCCATAGTTTAGGACCTAGAAGGAACTATAACCCAGTTCCATAGTTTAGGACCTAGAAGGAACTATAACCCAGTTCCATAGTTTAGGACCTAGAAGGAACTATAACCCAGTTCCATAGTTTAGGACCTAGAAGGAACTATAACCCAGTTCCATAGTTTAGGACCTAGAAGGAACTATAACCCAGTTCCATAGTTTAGGACCTAGAAGGAACTATAACCCAGTTCCATAGTTTAGGACCTTATAACCCAGTTCCATAGTTTAGGACCTAGAAGGAACTATAACCCAGTTCCATAGTTTAGGACCTAGAAGGAACTATAACCCAGAAGGAAGAAGGAACTATAACCCAGTTCCATAGTTTAGGACCTAGAAGGAACTATAACCCAGTTCCATAGTTTAGGACCTAGAAGGAACTATAACCCAGTTCCATAGTTTAGGACCTAGAAGGAACTATAACCCAGTTCCATAGTTTAGGACCTAGAAGGAACTATAACCCAGTTCCATAGTTTAGGACCTAGGAACTATAACCCAGTTCCATAGTTTAGGACCTAGAAGGAACTATAACCCAGTTCCATAGTTTAGGACCTAGAAGGAACTATAACCCAGTTCCATAGTTTAGGACCTAGAAGGAACTATAACCCAGTTCCATAGTTTAGGACCTAGAAGGAACTATAACCCAGTTCCATAGTTTAGGACCTAGAAGGAACTATAACCCAGTTCCATAGTTTAGGACCTAGAAGGAACTATAACCCAGTTCCATAGTTTAGGACCTAGAAGGAACTATAACCCAGTTCCATAGTTTAGGACCTAGAAGGAACTATAACCCAGTTCCATAGTTTAGGACCTAGAAGGAACTATAACCCAGTTCCATAGTTTAGGACCTAGAAGGAACTATAACCAGTTCCATAGTTTAGGACCTAGAAGGAACTATAACCCAGTTCCATAGTTTAGTTTAGACCTAGAAGGAACTATAACCCAGTTCCATAGTTTAGGACCTAGAAGGAACTATAACCCAGTTCCATAGTTCCAGAGGACCTAGAAGGAACTATAACCCAGTTCCATAGTTTAGGACCTAGAAGGAACTATAACCCAGTTCCATAGTTTAGGACCTAGAAGGAACTATAACCCAGTTCCATAGTTTAGGACCTAGAAGGAACTATAACCCAGTTCCATAGTTTAGGACCTAGAAGGAACTATAACCCAGTTCCAGTTCCATAAGTTTAGTTTAGACCTAGAAGGAACTATAACCCAGTTCCATAGTTTAGGACCTAGAAGGAACTCCATAACCCAGTTCCATAGTTTAGGACCTAGAAGGAACTATAACCCAGTTCCATAGTTTAGGACCTAGAAGGAACTATAACCCAGTTCCATAGTTTAGGACCTAGAAGGAAGGAACTATAACCCAGTTCCATAGTTTAACCTAGGGAACTATAACCCAGTTCCATAGTTTAGGACCTAGAAGGAACTATAACCCAGTTCCATAGTTTAGGACCTAGAAGGAACTATAACCCAGTTCCATAGTTTAGGACCTAGAAGGAAGGAACTAACTAACCCAGTTCCATAGTTTAGGACCTAGGTAACTATAACCCAGGTTTAACTAGGAACTATAACCCAGTTCCATAGTTTAGGACCTAGAAGGAACTATAACCCAGTTCCATAGTTTAGGACCTAGAAGGAACTATAACCCAGTTCCATAGTTTAGGACCTAGAAGGAACTATAACCCAGTTCCATAGTTTAGGACCTAGAAGGAACTATAACCCAGTTCCATAGTTTAGGACCTAGAAGGAACTATAACCCAGTTCCATAGTTTAGGACCTAGAAGGAACTTCCATAGTTTAGGACCTAGAAGGAACTATAACCCAGTTCCATAGTTTAGGACCCTATAACCCAGTTCCATAGTTTAGGACCTAGAAGGAACTATAACCCAGTTCCATAGTTTAGGACCTAGAAGGAACTATAACCCAGTTCCATAGTTTAGGACCTAGAAGGAACTATAACCCAGTTCCATAGTTTAGGACCTAGAAGGAACTAAACCCAGTTCCATAACCTAGTATAACCCAGTTCCATAGTTTAGGACCTAGAAGGAACTTCCATAGTAACCCTAGTTCCATAGTTTAGGACCTAGAAGGAACTATAACCCAGTTCCATAGTTTAGGACCTAGAAGGAACTATAACCCAGTTCCATAGTTTAGGACCTAGAAGGAACTATAACCCAGTTCCATAGTTTAGGACCTAGAAGGAACTATAACCCAGTTCCATAGTTTAGGACCCTAGTTCCATAGTTTAGGACCTAGAAGGAACTAAAACCCAGTTCCATAGTTTAGGACCTAAGAACTATAACCCAGTTCCATAGTTTAACTAAGGAACTAACCCAGTTCCATAGTTTAGGACCTAGAAGGAACTAAAACCCAGTTCCATAGTTTAGGACCTAGAAGGAACTATAACCCAGTTCCATAGTTTAGGACCTAGAAGGAACTATAACCCAGTTCCATAGTTTAGGACCTAGAAGGAACTAAAACCCAGTTCCATAGTTTAGGACCTAGAAGGAACTATAACCCAGTTCCATCACTGGACTGATGGAATAGTCTTGAACAGCATTTACTGTGATGTGAAAAGTCTCCCTAGATTGCAAAGCTCTTTCTCTTCTCTCTTTCTCTCTCTGTGACTCTCTCACTCTCTCCCTTCCCCCTTCTCTTTCCACCAACCCTGCTCCCTCTCTCTCTCCTCACTCTACCTCCCTGACCAATGATGTAACACACAAAGTGATTGGCTGTCTAGGGCCTCTAGTGTGTCAACCCAGTCCTGATGCCAGAATCAAATTAGAGAGAGAGAGAGTGATGTATACTGGGCTTGGTGACCTGTCCCTGTCCCACTAACAGATGTCTTGTAGAGACACTGGAAATGTGTGTCCAACCGTGAGCTCATGTGGACATGGCTGGCAGTCAATGTCAATGTTTTCATATGGTTGTTTGGTCATGAGTGGATGTGGTAATACGGTGGTAATGTCTTCATGTTTAATACAGCAGGTGTGAGCATGAGCAGGTAGGTTGAGTGACACACCCACACACACACACACACACACACCAAAGAGAAGTGATCATGGCCCGTACATGAGCCAATACCAACACATCCAGCTGTCCCTGGTCTCACTCATTACCTTACCTTCTCTCTCCCCACATCTCGCTCTCTCTCTCTCTCTCGCTCTCTCTCTCTCCCTCCCGCCCTATTTCCCTCCCTCCCTTTCTCTATCTCTCCCCCCTCGCTCTCCCTATCTCTCTCTCCCTCAGGTGTGGTCATCATGTTGGGGGTGTGTCTGTCCGTCCTATTGCTCCTCCCCCTGGCCTCATCCATCCCCTCCCCCTCTAGACCTCCCCCAAGACTATGCAGACGATGCTGCGACCCCCTGCAGCCCCCAGAATCCTCTGCTGCACACCCTGCCCACCACGCCCCCGCCACGCCAGAGGTCCACACCTACATCAACATGACCATACTCAAAGGTAAGGGACAACACACACACACACACACACACATTATCAGTATCTTAGATGACCAACCTCAAAGGTACAGTACAAAGAAACATCCCGACAGACATGATGAGATATAGGCATTGCCTTAGAGCGACGTTTCCCAGGCCAGTCCTCCAAAACTAGCCTTTATAAGGATGTAACAGCTTATTGAAAAGAAGACACTTGGCAGGATCAGTAATCAGCCAGGCCAGCGTTGTTAAAGAACAAAATAACACACACAGAAGACACAGGGAATCAAACCGAACACACACACACCACAAACACACACACAGACACACTCTCCAAAGAGATAAAGACCTTGTGTTAAATTTCTAAGCCTTATTCCTCTAAAATAGTCCAGGAGACATGTCATGTATTGTTTCATCTGGTGTGTGTGTGGTTATGGTTTAATCTGTGTTCTGTGATAGAGATTCCATGTCAGGTTTAGCTGACCCCTGACCCTATCCCAAAAACAACAGGTAGTTAAGTTTCTCTCACTTAGAAGCGTGGCACACACATGGACATGCACATACACACAATCTGAAAAAAACTCTAGATTCATTGAAATCATTGTTTAGAGTGAGTGAGGGAGGGAGGGACGGTGGGAGGGACGGTGGGAGGGACGGTGGGAGGGAGGGAGGGTGGGAGGCTCCCAGAAGGCAGTATTCACCTGGCACTGAACCTGATGATGTGGCTGAAAACACACACACAGATAAATACACACCCACACAGCCTCATATAATCAAGCAGTGGTGTGTGAGAGGCTTGATATTAATACACTGCAACAACCCAGTTTGGTTAGAAAAGAGGCACTAGCTAACTATATAAAGACTATATATATAGAGACTAACTATATAAAGACAATATATATAGAGACTAACTATATAAAGACTATATATATAGAGACTAACTATATAAAGACAATATATATAGAAATCAAATCAAATCAAATCAAATGTTATTTGTCACATACACATGGTTAGCAGATGTTAATGCGAGTGTAGCGAAATGCTTGTGCTTCTAGTTCCGACAATGCAGTAATAACGAGCAAGTAATCTAACTAACAATTCCAAAAAAAACTACTGTCATACACAGTGTAAGGGGATAAAGAATATGTACATAAGGATATATGAATGAGTGATGGTACAGAGCAGCATAGGCAAGATACAGTAGATGATATCGAGTACAGTATATACATATGAGATATGTAAACCAAGTGGCATAGTTAAAGTGGCTAGTGATACATGTATTACATAAGGATGCAGTCGATGATATAGAGTACAGTATCAACGTATGCATATGAGATGAACAATGTAGGGTAAGTAACATTATATAAGGTAGCATTGTTTAAACTGGCTAGTGATATATTTACATCATTTCCCATCAATTCCCATGATTAAAGTGGCTGGAGTAGAGTCAGTGTCATTGACAGTGTGTTGGCAGTAGCCACTCAATGTTAGTGGTGGCTGTTTAACTGTCTGATGGCCTTGAGATAGAAGCTGTTTTTCAGTCTCTCGGTCCCAGCTTTGATGCACCTGTACTGACCTCGCCTTCTGGATGGCAGCGGGGTGAACAGGCAGTGGCTCGGGTGGTTGATGTCCTTGATGATCTTTATGGCCTTCCTGTAGCATCGGGTGGTGTAGGTGTCCTGGAGGGCAGGTAGTTTGCCCCCGGTGATGCGTTGTGCAGACCTCACTACCCTCTGGAGAGCCTTACGGTTGAGGGCGGTGCAGTTGCCATACCAGGCGGTGATACAGCCCGCCAGGATGCTCTCGATTGTGCATCTGTAGAAGTTTGTGAGTGCTTTTGGTGACAAGCCGAATTTCTTCAGCCTCCTGAGGTTGAAGAGGCGCTGCTGCGCCTTCCTCACAATGCTGTCTGTGTGAGTGGACCAATTCAGTTTGTCTGTGATGTGTATGCCGAGGAACTTAAAACTTGCTACCCTCTCCACTACTGTTCCATCGATGTGGATGGGGGTGTTCCCTCTGCTGTTTCCTGAAGTCCACAATCATCTCCTTAGTTTTGTTGACGTTGAGTGTGAGGTTATTTTCCTGACACCACACTCCGAGGGCCCTCACCTCCTCCCTGTAGGCCGTCTCGTCGTTGTTGGTAATCAAGCCTACCACTGTTGTGTCGTCCGCAAACTTGATGATTGAGTTGGAGGCGTGCATGGCCACGCAGTCGTGGGTGAACAGGGAGTACAGGAGAGGGCTCAGAACGCACCCTTGTGGGGCCCCAGTGTTGAGGATCAGCGGGGAGGAGATGTTGTTGCCTACCCTCACCACCTGGGGGCGGCCCGTCAGGAAGTCCAGTACCCAGTTGCACAGGGCGGGGTCGAGACCCAGGGTCTCGAGCTTGATGACGAGCTTGGAGGGTACTATGGTGTTGAATGCCGAGCTGTAGTCGATGAACAGCATTCTCACATAGGTATTCCTCTTGTCCAGATGGGTTAGGGCAGTCTGCAGTGTGGTTGAGATTGCATCGTCTGTGGACCTATTTGGGCGGTAAGCAAATTGGAGTGGGTCAAGGGTGTCAGGTAGGGTGGAGGTGATATGGTCCTTGACTAGTCTCTCAAAGCACTTCATGATGACGGATGTGAGTGCTACGGGGCGGTAGTCGTTTAGCTCAGTTACCTTAGCTTTCTTGGGAACAGGAACAATGGTGGCCCTCTTGAAGCATGTGGGAACAGCAGACTGGTATAGGGATTGATTGAATATGTCCGTAAACACACCGGCCAGCTGGTCTGCGCATGCTCTGAGGGCGCGGCTGGGGATGCCGTCTGGGCCTGCAGCCTTGCGAGGGTTAACACGTTTAAATGTCTTACTCACTTCGGCTGCAGTGAAGGAGAGACCGCATGTTTCCGTTGCAGGCCGTGTCAGTGGCACTGTATTGTCCTCAAAGCGGGCAAAAAGTTATTTAGTCTGCCTGGGAGCAAGACATCCTGGTCCGTGACTGGGCTGGGTTTCTTCCTGTAGTCCGTGATTGACTGTAGACCCTGCCACATACCTCTTGTGTCTGAGCCGTTGAATTGAGATTCTACTTTGTCTCTGTACTGGCGCTTAGCTTGTTTGATAGCCTTGCGGAGGGAATAGCTGCACTGTTTGTATTCAGCCATGTTACCAGACACCTTGCCCTGATTAAAAGCAGTGGTTCGTGCCTTCAGTTTCACACGAATGCTGCCATCAATCCACGGTTTCTGGTTAGGGAATGTTTTAATCGTTGCTATGGGAACGACATCTTCAACGCACGTTCTAATGAACTCGCACACCGTATCAGCGTATTCGTCAATGTTGTTGTCTGACGCAATACGAAACATCTCCCAGTCCACGTGATGGAAGCAGTCTTGGAGTGTGGAGTCAGCTTGGTCGGACCAGCGTTGGACAGACCTCAGCGTGGGAGCTTCTTGTTTTAGTTTCTGTCTGTAGGCAGGGATCAACAAAATGGAGTCGTGGTCAGCTTTTCCGAAAGGGGGGCGGGGCAGGGCCTTATATGCGTCGCGGAAGTTAGAGTAACAATGATCCAGGGTCTTTCCACCCCTGGTTGCGCAATCGATATGCTGATAAAATTTAGGGAGTCTTGTTTTCAGATTAGCCTTGTTAAAATCCCCAGCTACAATGAATGCAGCCTCGGAGACTAACTATATAAAGACTATATATAGAGACTAACTATATATATATATATATAGAGACTAACTATATAAAGACAATATATATTGAGAGATTAACTATATAAAGACAATATATATAGAGACTAACTATATAACGACAATATATATAGAGACTAACTGTATAAAGACAATATATATAGAGACTAACTATATAAAGACTATATATATAGAGACAATATATAGAGAGACTAGCTGTATAAAGACAATATATATAGACTAACTATATAAAGACTATATATAGAGAGACTAACTATATAAAGACAATATATAGAGACTAACTATGTAAAGACAATATATATAGAGACTAACTATATAAAGACAATATATATAGACTAACTATATAAAGACAATATATATAGACTAACTATATAAAGACTATATATATATATATAGACTAGCTATATAAAGACTATATATATATATAGAGACTAACTATATAAAGACAATATATATAGGCTAACTATATAAAGACTATATAGATTGAGACTAACTATATAAAGACTATATATAGAGAGACTAACTACATAAATACTATATATAGAGAGACTAACTGTATATATAGAGACTAACTATATAACGACAATATATATAGAGAGACTAATTAGAATAAAGACTATATATAGAGAGACTAACTATAAAGACTATATATATAGAGACTAACTATATAAAGACAATATATATAGAGACTAACTTTATAAAGACTATATATAGAGAGACTTACTGTTTATATAGAGACTAACTATATAAAGACTATAGAAATAGAGACTAGCTATATAAAGACGATATATAGAGAGACAAACCATATAAAGACTATATATAGAGACTAACTATATAAAGACAATATATATAGAGACTAACTGTATATATAGAGACTAACTATATAAAGACAATATATATAGAGACTAAGTGTATATATGGAGACTAACTATATAAAGACTATATATATAGAGACTAGCTATATAAAGACTATATATAGAGACTAACTATATAAAGACTATATATAGAGAGACTAACTATATAAAGACAATATATACAGAGACTAACTATATAAAGACTATATATAGAGAGACTAACTGTATATATAGAGACTAACTATATAAAGACTATATATATAGAGACTAACTACATAAATACTATATATAGAGAGACAAACTGTATATATAGAGAATAACTATATAACGACAATATATAGAGAGACTAATTAGAATAAAGACTATATATAGAGAGACTAACTAAAGACTATATATATAGAGACTAACTATATAAAGACAATATACATAGAGACTAACTATATAAAGACTATATATAGATTGACCAACTGTTTATATAGAGACTAACTGTATAAAGTCTATATATATAGAGACTAGCTATATAAAGACGATATATAGAGAGACAAACTATATAAAGACTATATATAGAGACTAACTATAAAGACTATAAATATAGACTCTAGCTATATAAAGACTAAATATAAAGAGACTAACTATATAAAGACAATATATATATACCATATATATATAAGACATATCCCCCTATATATATATATATATATATACTATCTATATAAAGACAATATATATAGATACACTATATAAAGACTATATATAGAGACTAACTATATAAAGACAAACTAACTATATATAGATATATATATAGAGACTAACTATATAGAGAGAGAGACTATCTATATAAAGACAATATATATAGAGACAAACTATATAAAGACTATATATAGAGACTAACTATATATATATAGAGACAAACTATATAAAGACTATATATATAGAGAGACTAACTATATATAGAGAGACTAACTATATAAAGACATATATAGAGACTAACTATATAAAGACTAACTATATAAAGACTATATATATAGAGAGAGAGACTTACTATATATTTAGAGACGAACTGTATAAAGACTATATATATAGAGACTAGCTATATAACGACTATATACATAGAGACTAACGATATATATAGAGACTAACTATATAAAGACTATATGATATAAGACTTTACTTATTAACCAAATACTTATTTTCCACCATAATTTGCAAATAAATTCATAAAAAATCCTACAATGTGATTTTCTGGATTTTTTTCCTCATTTTGTCTGTCATAGTTGAAGTGTACCTATGATGAAAATTACAGGCCTCTCTCATCTTTTTAAGTGGGAGAACTTGCACAATTGGTGGCTGACTAAATACTTTTTTGCTCTGACTGGGCCATTCCAGGAGTATTTTCTTCTGTTGAAGCCACTTCTGTTTTTTTGGGTCGTTGTCCTGTTGCATCATCCAACTTCTGTTGAGCTTCAATTGGCGGACAGATAGCCTTACATTCTCCTGCAAAATGTCTTGATGGGAATTCCTTTTTCCGTCGATGATAGCAAGCTGTCCAAACCCTGAGGCAGTAAAGCAGCCCCAAACCATGATGCTCCCTCCACCATACTTTACAGTTGGGATGAGGTTTTTATGTTGGTGTGCTGTGCCTTTTTTTCTCCACACATAGTGTTGTGTGTTCTTTCCTTCCAAACAACTCAACTTTAGTTTAATCTGTCCACAGAATATTTTGCCAATAGTGCTGTGGAACATCCAGATGCTCTTTTGCAAACTTCAGACATGCAGCAATGTTTTTTTTGGACAGCAGTGGCTTCTTCCGTGGTGTCCTCCCATGAACACCATTCTTGTTTAGTGTTTTACATATTGTAAACTTGTCAACAGAGATGTTAGCATGTTCCAGAGATTTCTGTAAGTCTTTAGCTGACACTCTAGGATACTTCTTAACCTGCAGGATGGCCACTCCTAGGGAGAGTAGCAACAGTGCTGAACTTTCTCCATTAATAGATCATTTGCCTTACCGTGGACTGATGAACATCAAGGCTTTTAGAGATACTTTTGTAACCCTTTCCAGCTTTAGGCAAGTCAGCAATTCTTTATCTTAGGTCTTCTGATCTTTTGTTCGAGGCATGGTTCACATCAGGCAATGCTTCATGGGAATAGCATTTATATTGCAGGGCAGCTCTAACCAACGTCTCCAATCTCATCTCATTGATTGGACTCCAGGTTATCAGAGTCCTGACTCCAATTCGTTTTTGGAAAACTCATTAGCTTAGGGTTTCACATACTTTTCCCAACCTACACTGTGAATGTTTAAATGATGTATTCAATATAGACAAGACAAACACTATAATTTGTGTATTATTCGTTTCAGCACAGTCTATTGTTGTGACTTAGAGGAAGATCAAATCACATTTCTTGACCAATTTATGTAGAATCCAGGTCATTCCAAAGGGTTCGCATACTTTTTCTTGCAACTGTATATGGAGTCGCTAACTAAGTCTAAATATGTGGAGAAATGACTCTCTAAAAGTGGTATTGGTTATCATACAGCACCATGTCCAGATGCGTTTCAACTTCTTGTCCTACTGATAGTAATCATGGCTTGAAGGCTTATCTACAGATCTAGGATCAGTTTACAATATCCTAACCCTGACCATCACTATCTAGACATCAGGAAGAATACTGACCTCGGATGAGTGCTAAGAGGCGACTGTATCTAGAGGATGATCATTTAAACAGGACCTGGACAAGAGGGGGCCTGTTTAGATCATGTGGTTAAAGCATCAGAGATGTCCATATATGGTCAATGGGTGTGGAAAATCTACCAAGCCCTCGGATAAGGGAGCACACACACACACACACACACACACCAGAAGAGAGGTATTCCTTGCTCATGCTATCTCAGATAGATCTAGACTACATATGTTCTTTCTCTTTCCCTCCCCAGGTGATAAAGGTGACAGAGGAGATAAAGGCATGCCAGGGAAAAATGGTAAAGAAGGTCCCCAAGGTTACCGGGGTCCCATGGGTCCTCAAGGGACTAAGGGCCAGGCGGGCGCCCCGGGAGATGCCTGTAAGCCACAGCACTCCTCCTTCTCTGTAGGAAGACGTAAATCCCTCCACAGTATAGACTACTACCAGGCCCTGGTGTTTGACACGGTGTTCGTCAACCTCTACGAGCACTTCAACATGTTCAAAGGTAATTGAAGAACCACAAGGAGACACACACACACACACACACACTATTTTATACTTAATTTTTTGACCTCTTTTTCTTTCAAATTTTGTGATATCCATTTGGTAGTTACAGTCTTGTCCCATCGCTGCAACTCCCGTACGGACTCGGGAGAGGCGAAGGTCGAGAGCCATGTGTCCACCGAAACACTGCCCTGACAAGCCGCACTGCTTCTTGACACTCTGCTCGCTTAACCCGGAAGCCCGCCGCACCAATGTGTCGGAGGAAACACTGTACACCTGGCAACCGAAGTCAGCGTGCGGCCCGCCACAGGAGTCGCTAGAGCGCGATGGGAGAAGTACATCCCGGCCGGCAAAACCCTCCCCTAACCCGGACAACTCTGGGTCAATTGTGCGGCGTCTCATGGGTCTCCCGGTCGCGGCCGGCTGCAACACAGCCAGGTATCGAACCCGGATCTGTAGTGACGCCTCTAGCACTGTGATGCAGTGCCTTAGACCACTGCCCCACTCAGGAGGCCCCACACACTTTTTCCCACATGTTCAAAGGTAAATTATACTTCTACGTCCGTGCGTCTACTACTACTCCGATGTCTCTAGGGTGCAGGCTTTTGTTCCAGCCCAGCACTAATAATAAAAAATAAAAAACTGATTCTAACACTCTCTTCTCTCAAGGTAAATTCTACTGCTTCATCCCAGGATCAACATCTTCAACATCACTTCTTTGCAGTATTTTTGTTCCAGCCCAGCATTAAAACGCCTGACTCTAACACTAACTAATCACTTTCTCCTCCTTTCTCTGAAGGTAAATTCTACTGCTTCGTCCCAGGTATCTACTTCTTCAACGTGAACATCCACACGTGGAACTTCAAGGAGACCTACCTCCACCTGATGCACAACGATAAGGAGCAGGTGATCCTGTACGCCCAGCCCAGTGAGAGGTCCATCATGCAGAGTCAGAGTGTGATGATGGACCTGGCGCTGAACGACGAGGTCTGGGTCAGGCTCTACAAGAGGGAGAGGGAGAACGCCGTCTATAGTGATGACGTGGACGTCTATATTACCTTTAATGGATACCTGGTGGCGCCTAGTGTCCAGTGATCAGAGTGGAGGGGGAGGGGGAGGAAACTCTGGGTTGGATTTTGGTCGTTTTATCATGCCTAAAGTTCAGTGATGAAGAAGGAGGAAAGAAGAGAGAGGGGGAACTTGCGCCAGTGTTGGATTTTTGATTTTGCTTGTGCCTATATTGCCTTCAGTGCTCACCAAATGGAAATTTTAGTTGTTCCTTTGTAGTGCCTTCAGTTCTCACCAAATGGAAACTCTGGGTTGATTTTGATTGTTCCTTTATGGTGCTTTCAGTGCTCACCAAATGGAAACTCTGGGTTGATTTTGATTGTTCCTTTATGGTGCTTTCAGTGCTCACCAAATGGAAACTCTGGGTTGGATTTTGTTTGTACTTCCGTTGCTCCTAAAGCAGCCAATGATACAAATGACCTGCGCACACGTTTTCCTCTGCCTCACGATGTATTCCTCTCAGGTACTTTGAATGGGGAGGATTGTGGGCAGTGTTGTGTAGTGTCCCAGTGTTATGTAGTGTCCCAGTGTTGTGTAGTGTCCCAGTGTTGTGTAGTCCCAGTGTTGCAGTGTTGTGTAGTGTCCCAGTGTTGTGTAGTCCCAGTGTTGCAGTGTTGTGTAGTGTTGCAGTGTTGTGTAGTCCCAGTGTTGCAGTGTTGTGTAGTGTCCCAGTGCAGTGTTGTGTAGTCCCAGTGTTGTGTAGTGTCCCAGTGTTGTGTAGTCCCAGTGTTGTGTAGTGTCCCAGTGTTGTGCAGTAGTCCCAGTGTTGCAGTGTTGTGCAGTGTTGCAGTGTTGTGTAGTCCCAGTGTTGTGTAGTCCCAGTGTTGTGTTGTGTAGTCCCAGTGTTGTGTAGTCCCAGTGTTGTGTAGTCCCAGTGTTGTGTAGTGTCCCAGTGTTGTGTAGTCCCAGTGTTGTGTAGTGTCCCAGTGAGAAAAATTGGTTGAAATTACAGAACTTTTTAAGCTTTTCAACATCTTTTCAACATATTGTTTTGACCAAAAAGACATTTTCAATGTCTTTTCAATGTCTTTTGCTCATAGGGTGGTTTTGGGACTAGACTTGAATGGACCCTGTATTGAACTGTTGCTAAGGTGACCTCAAGGCTTTAAAAGTGAAAAAGGAGATAATGCCAGCCATATCAAATGAATATATAGAGATTGTTGAGTAAGTAATGCAAGATTGTATTGATATATATATTGATAACTCAGTGTTATGTGTTTTTATAGAGATTTACTTTAAGCTGCAGAGCAGCTTGTAACATGTAAATATTTGTATAGATTTTTGTTACCTAAAACGTTTTATCACTAGTCTGGGTGCCAGTTGGTCTTTGCTTTAGCTGAACTGTTGTTGTTGTCACGTCCTGAACACAATACACTACTGTTGCTGAATGCAGTTTGGAAAAGTTCTGCATCCAGGCTGGGCTTAGCCTAACCCGATACCACCAAACCCTGAAAGTGGTGAATTCCATTGTATCAATACAACACCGACTGTATCAGAAACATATAAACCAAACAATCATTTGTAAAAACCCATTCAAACTAGAAGCCCATTCTAAACCAGACCTTCTAGAACCATTACTCCCCCATTGTCAGTTGAGCAGGTTGAACAGATGCATTCTCTTTCACCTAGAGGTTAAAGGTCAAACCCTGACCCCCTGACCCCTGCCTGTTTCCCACCGTTAGAGTACACAACCCCTCATTACTGTCAAGATTTGAATATGTCCTAGTATTGCAATACATGGGGAATAGGGTGCCAAAAGTAGTGCACTATATAGGGAATATAAGGTGTGTCCTAGTATGTCATAGTAGTGTACTATGTAGGGAATATTGGTGCAGTCTGTGATTATCAGTTTTGTTTGACAGCTCCAATGAAAAACCCAACTAAAAGCTAAAGAGAGGAAAAACAACAACAACATGTGTGGTTTGGATGGTGATGGTTGAATTGGTTGCCAGATGGACGACCATATCTCTCCTATTACTGCTAATTCTGTCCTCAGTCCACAGGGACTGGGGCTAAACTGGAGATAGAGGAGAGACCAGCTGGTGTATTAGGCCATGACTAGATAGCGTTGTAGCCAATTAGAATAGGCTTTACTGGTGTAGTTCCCTAGGCAATAGCTCCGTAGCCAATTAGAAGAGGCTTTAGTGGTGTCATTCCCTAGTCAATAGCTCTGTAGCCAATTAGAATTGCCTTTACTGGTGTAGTTCCCTAGGCAATAGCTCCGTAGCCAATTAGAAGAGGCTTTAGTGGTGTAATTCCCTAGTCAATAGCTCCGTAGCCAATTAGAAGAGGCTTTAGTGGTGTAATTCCCTAGTCAATAGCTCCGTAGCAATTAGAAGAGGCTTTAGTGGTGTAATTCCCTAGTCAATAGCTCCGTAGCCAATTAGAAGAGGCTTTAGTGGTGTAATTCCCTTGTCAATAGCTCCGTAGCCAATTAGAAGAGGCTTTAGTGGTGTAATTCCCTAGTCAATAGCTCCGTAGCCAATGTAATAGTGTACCATAGGGATGTACATCCTATGGCTGTTGTACTGTAAGTACCTATTTCCTGGATATCACTCAAAACCAAGAGCAGAAGTTGACACAGTTGGTTTGCTGAACCCAGGAGGCAGAACAGCAGAAAGCATTGTGGGTTGGGTTATTAGTATTTACTCTGTGCCCCAAAACACAGCCATTTATAACCTCGCTCAAACAATGGCTCTGTTTCCTACGCACCTCTACGAATGCAGATGCACTTTCAAGGAGTCCTCTGAGAGTTGTTGGTAGACGGCCTCTCTAAAACTAGCCTGGTCCCAGATCAGTTTGTGCTGTTTGGCATGACAATGACCATTGCGAGACAGTACAAACAGATCTGGAACCAGGCTACAGTAAAAGTGAAAAGCAGCAGAACTCCTGTTCCTTCCTGGATGCATTTTATTAGTTCTATTAGACGGTTGTGTAGTTCTCTTGTATTTAGCAGCACTCAGAGCCTTTTATACCCTCATTAAAGACATGGACCCAGTTCATAACAGTAACGACTCCATCTGAGGTAAACAGTAAAGTAGCTTTGAATCGCCCCACTATCCTATAAACGCCATGCTCTATAAAATGAGCCATAAAGTAAGTTGTGGTGTTATGTTACCTGTGAAAGAGTGTTGATAAAACTCCTGCAGTTACTGCTGTTAGAGTTCAAGGTTTAGATGGGAGGGCGGCTGGGAGCAGTTGGTATGACAGGTTATGACAGGTTATGACGTATATTATCTCATGCTCATGGCATGTTTACAAGACAGGTTTCTGGAGAAGGGTTCAAGCGGAGAGAGTTAGTGAAAGTTTTCAATGACATCAATGATGTCCGATTTCCCCCTGCGTCAAAGTCAGCCACAGCTTCCTCTCTAACACCCTCACTATTCAATTCAATTCAAGGGCATTATCTCTCTCTCTCTCTTGCTCTCTCTCCATCTCTGTCTCTCTCTCCCTCTAACACTCTACTTTCTCTCTCTCTCTTGCTCTTCCTCTCCCTCTCTCTTGCTCTTCCTCTCCCTCTCTTGCTCTTCCTCTCCCTCTCTCTTGCTCTTCCTCTCCCTCTCTTGCTCTTCCTCTCCCTCTCTTGCTCTTCCTCTCCCTCTCTCTTGCTCTTCCTCTCCCTCTCTCTCTCTTCTCTCTCTCTCCCCTCTCCTCTCTCTCTCCTCTCTTCTCCCCTCTCCCCTCTCTCTTGCTCTTCCTCTCCCTCTCTTGCTCTTCCTCTCCCTCTCTCTCTTCCTCTCCCTCTCCCTCTCCCCTCTCTTGCTCTCCCTCCTCTCTCTCCTCTCTTCTCTCTTCCCTCCTCTTCCTCTCCCTCTCTCTTCTCTTCCTCTCTCTCTCTCTCTCTTCCTCTCTCTCTCTCTCTTTCCCCTCTCCCTCTCTCTCTTGCTCTTCCTCCCTCTCTTGCTCTTCCTCTCCCTCTCTCTTGCTCTTCTCTCTCCTCTCTCTCTCTCTCTTCCTTCCTCTCCCTCTCTCTTGCTCTTCCTCTCCCTCTCTCTTGCTCTTCCTCTCCCTCTCTTGCTCTTCCTCTCCCTCTCTCTTGCTCTTCCTCTCCCTCTCTTGCTCTCTCTCCCTCTCTCTCCATCTCTGTCTCTCTCTGTCTCTCCCTGACCTCCCTCTTTTGCTCTCTCTCTCCCTCTCTCTCTCATCCTCTGTCCTTCCGTCCCTCCCTCTCTCTCTCTCTCTCTCTCTCTCTCTGTCTGTCTGTCCGTACGTCCCTCTCTCTCTCTGTCGGGGCTGTTTTTCTTTAAGTCAGTAACAGGAAGCTAATGACAACCAGACCTCTGACTGACCGAACTACCCTGAGAGAAGGGGAAAGAAGGAGACAGAGAGGGAGATGAGAATAGTAGAGAGGACAGAAAAATAGGGAGCGAAAAGGGGTAAAAGGAGAGGGAAAGAAGGAGGATGAGAGAGAAGGAGAAAGAAGGAGGATGAGAGAAAGGGAGAAAGGGGTGAATGGAAGAGAGCGAGAGGAGACTGCATTCTCATGAGAGAGAAGGAGAGAGGGAAATAGAAAGATAGAAAGGGTAAGGCAGAAAGTCTTTGAGAATGTATCCCAGATGGGAGAGTGGGGTCATGACCCCTCAAGTTAGGACATCTCTAAGATCGGCCCTTTCTAGTGTAAACTAACAAACTAACTAACTAATGTAAACATTACAGTAGAGTAGCATGAACTGAGGAAGAGCTGCCGACTCCTGTAAAACAGCGTTGTTTTTCCTGTGGGAACATTCTCTGGCCTAAAGTAAACCAGATATGTAAATGTGATCCTCCTTTCAGACACAGTATATTAGTAAGAGCTGCATGATAACAACGACTAACGTACAGTAACAGCAGCACATCTTATTGTGTGGGAGGAGAAAGGACCTGGGGTTTTCTAAAGCTTCTCCCCCCTGAGGTTGAGCTGAGTGAAGCTTTCTTGGCTCTCCTTCTCTCTTTGTGTGTTTGGCGTGCCCGCACGTGTGTGTGTGTGTGTGTGGCTTTCTTGGCAGGCTTGTTGGATGTAGGGATTTTACCTACCGCACTTAAGAGGCTGTTGCCAACACAAACACACACAGAGAGGGCCTGAAAGGAGAGAGAGAGAGAGAGAGAAAGAGGAGAGAGAGAGAGAGAGAGAGAGAGAGAGAGAGAGAGAGAGGAAGGACTAGAAATAGAGGTTGAGTAATGGTATGCATGTATCAGGGACTTAATCACACAGGGTCAAAGACAGGGGGTAACACAGCTCTGGTTTCTACCTCCAACCAAGCTGTAGTGTTTGTCTATTCCCCTCACTGTGTTACACAGTATAAACCAGTTCCAGTTTGTTAAAGGGAAAGGCTGCCTACTCAGTGTATCAGAGGGATAGTTTGTAAAGCACAACTGGTTTAATGGAAGGACCAGTTGTTAGTGTTCCAGGAGTTATACAGGTGCAGACACACACAGACCTTTAACAAGTTACTCCACTATACTTTCTTCCTCTCTCTCCCTCTCTTTCTCCCTATCTCTCTCTCTCTCTCCCTCTCTTTCTCCCTCTCTCTCTCTCTCTCTCTCTCTCTCTCTCTCTCTCTCCCTCTCTTTCTCTCTCTCTCTCTCTCTCTCTCTCTCTCTCTCTCTCTCTCTCTCTGTGTCTCTCTCTGTGTGTCTCTCTCTGTGTGTCTCTCTCTGTGTGTCTCTCTCTCTCTGTCTCTCTGTGTGTCTCTCTCTGTGTCTCTCTCTCTGTGTGTCTCTCTCTCTCTCTCTCTGTGTCTCTCTCTGTGTCTCTCTCTCTGTGTCTCTCTCTGTGTCTCTCTCTCTGTGTCTCTCTCTCTCTCTCTCTCTCTCTCTCTCTGTGTCTCTCTCTGTGTCTCTCTCTGTGTGTCTCTCTCTGTGTGTCTCTCTCTCTGTGTCTCTCTCTCTCTCTCTGTGTCTCTCTCTGTGTCTCTCTCTGTGTGTCTGTCTCTCTCTCTCTCTCTCTTAATTCAATCCAAGGGGCTTTATTGTCATGGGAAACATGTGAAACACACTCCTACTGGCCACCACACGTGGCTGATCTGTAACCTCACTGTCTGAGAGGGTCTCAGGGGATGAAACACACTCCTACTGGCCTCCACACGTGGCTGATCTGTAACCTCACTGTCTGAGAGGGTCTCAGGGGGATGAAACACACTCCCACTGGCCACCACACGTGGCTGATCTGTAACCTCACTGTCTGAGAGGGTCTCAGGGGGATGAAACACACTCCTACTGGCCACCACACGTGGCTGATCTGTAACCTCACTGTCTGAGAGGGTCTCAGGGGGATGAAACACACTCCTACTGGCCTCCACACGTGGCTGATCTGTAACCTCACTGTCTGAGAGGGTCTCAGGGGATGAAACACACTCCTAAACGTGGCTGATCTGTAACCTCACTGTCTGAGAGGGTCTCAGGGGGATGAAACACACTCCTACTGGCCTCCACACGTGGCTGATCTGTAACCTCACTGTCTGAGAGGGTCTCAGGGGGATGAAACACATTCCTACTGGCCTCCACATGTGTACATGTATGAAACAGACCCTATTTGACATAATATTACATAGACTATTCTGCCTAATGACTGGATAAGGACTTGAATTGGTGATGTCAGCAGGGGGTGAAGAGGAGACGTTGTTGCATTGTCCTTTGGGTGAGGGAAAACTGATCCTAGATCTGTACCTAAGGGCGACTTCTATCTGGAGCCAACATAAACAGGGTCATAAACAAGAGGGAGTCGAGGAGATTCTTAATGAATTATGGGTAATTAGAATATAGGCACAATTAGGAATATAATTATTTAGGTTTTTGATTGATTGGTCAGACTAACGCTAGTAAACTTTTATAATCTCAAGGAATGATGTCAGTGAATTGGTGCTTTAAAAAAACGATGGGCGAGAAATTGTGTTTATAAGTACATGTGCTATTTGTTTAATACATGAATACTATTGATGTTTATATTCTGTACGTTTTTGTGTATTAAAGACGTTTTTTGAAAGAGTGAAGTTTGTGTTTATACTATGAGACAGAATGGCACTCTCTCTCTCACACACACACACACACACACACACGCAATCACGCACGCACACACACACACACACACACACACACACACACACAGACTGCTCCATCTATAAAGCTGTAATTACAGACTAGGCCACCACAACTATCTCTGACCCCACCCAACACTTTACTGAGGGGAAGCCTGGGACACACACACACACACACACACACACACTGAACTGCAGTGCCATACTGCAACACAGTGGCAATACCAGCCTGAGGTGTTCTCTCTCTCTAATAATAATCATCGTTATTAATTCATGAGTCCTGCAGCTCTTGTTTACCTCTTGTTATGGTGTTGTTTGTGTATGTGTATGTATATATGTGTCCGTGCGTCTGTCTGTGCGTGTGTGTGTATGTATATATGTGTCCGTGCGTCTGTCTGTGCGTGTGTGTGTATGTATATATGTGTCCGTGCGTCTGTCTGTGTGTGTGTGTGTATGTATATATGTGTCCGTGCGTCTGTCTGTGCGTGTGTGTGTATGTATATATGTGTCCGTGCGTCTGTCTGTGTGTGTGTGTATGTATATATGTGTCCGTGCGTCTGTCTGTGTGTGTGTGGTGTATGTATGTATATGTGTGTCCGTGCGTCTGTCTGTGCGTGTGTGTGTATGTATATATGTGTCCGTGCGTCTGTCTGTGTGTGTGTGTGTATGTATATATGTGTCCGTGAGTCTGTCTGTGTGTGTGTGTGTATGTATATATGTGTCCGTGCGTCTGTCTGTGTGTGTGTGTATGTATATGTGTGTCCGTGCGTCTGTCTGTGCGTGTGTGTGTATGTATATATGTGTCCGTGCGTCTGTCTGTGTGTGTGTGTATGTATATATGTGTCCGTGCGTCTGTCTGTGCGTGTGTGTGTATGTATATATGTGTCCGTGCGTCTGTCTGTGCGTGTGTGTGTATGTATATATGTGTCCGTGCGTCTGTCTGTGCGTGTGTGTGTATGTATATATGTGTCCGTGCGTCTGTCTGTGCGTGTGTGTGTATGTATATATGTGTCCGTGCGTCTGTCTGTGTGTGTGTGTGTATGTATATATGTGTCCGTGCGTCTGTCTGTGCGTGTGTGTATGTATATATGTGTCCGTGCGTCTGTCTGTGCGTGTGTGTGTATGTATATATGTGTCCGTGCGTCTGTCTGTGCGTGTGTGTGTATGTATATATGTGTCCGTGCGTCTG
>NW_024609634.1:180000-200000 GCF_018296145.1 Oncorhynchus tshawytscha | reverse complement strand
TCTGTCTGTAATAGACTAGACTCTCTCTGGGTACCAGACACTCAGAAACATCCCGTTCTAATTAAACACTCCAATAAAACCCTTACAGTTCTGCTGGTTTATTGATGAAACCTCATGATGACTCCGACCCTCACGGTTGGCGTTCCAAATGGCGCCCTATTCCATATATAGTGCACTACTTTAAACCAGAGCCCAGAGGGAATAGGATGCCAGTTAGGATTCCCTCATGTTTTGAAAGGTTTACAAGCTCTAATTTTCAATGATGAACATCATGTAATTGAAAAGGAAACGGCACAAGTCACGCTCACCATTTTAAAGATTGACCTTTCGGCCTTCAATGGCTTTCATCAGAAACCTTAGATCATGTAATGAAATACACTGAAAGCAATCAGCATTTCAAGTGTAGTGCACTGACTGAAATGATCTGTGCATAACCCATTCCAATCCACAGCAGTATATAAACAGACAAACATTCGATGAAGGAATCAAGGACGATTGCAGGTGCATTCAAATCTGACCCTAAGAGGTACAGAGTACTGCTGGTTTTCTGTTCTACCTGATAATTAATTGCACACACCTGGTGTCGCAGGTGTAAATCCATCCCTGATTAGGGGATGAATGAACAAAAGCAGTGGAGCTTTAAGGTCCAGATTTGAATTTGAGGGGCCTATTGCCTTGGTATGGTAGTTATTAATTATGTTGTAATTCTAACAACTTCCACTAGGTGGCAGTGTTGAATGTAGAGCCCAATACTGCAGAGTGTGTATTTGCCCAGAGGAGACAGAAAGTCTGCTTGTTAGGTTGATGAACTTTGGTGCCAGACTGCCAGAAGGTCAATGACACTGTTAAAACCCTGATGGACATCTAAATATACTAAGGACTGACACAGAGAATCGATCACAACAATTACTACATGATAACAATGTTTTGGGATGATGATGATGATGATGGTGAGAATGATGAAGGTCAGCCAGGTCCAGAGATGTGTTCTTTGATCCAGCCGGTGAGTTTGGTGACGCGGGTGTAGACGCCGTAGTAGTCGGCCCGGCCACACCCCTTTCCCCAGCTGACCACGCCCGCTAGGAACCAACGACCCGAGTTCTCCTGGCAGACCAACGGACCGCCCGAGTCACCCTGGGAAAGAGAGGGAGGGAGAGAGAGAGAGGGAGAGAGAGAGAGAGAGGGAGAGAGAGAGAGGGAGAGAGAGAGAGAGAGAGAGAGAGAGAGAGAGAGAGAGAAAGAGACGGGGGAAAGAAGGGGGAGGGAGGCAGCATAGAGAAAGTATAAGAGAGAAGATGAAAACGTTTTAATGTAGCTAAACGATAGCAGAAAGGTTCAGATATTAAAGGACATTGAACTTGCTGCTTTCTCTTTTCCCGGCTCCTACTACTCTGAAACCCCCTGTACCCTCCCTCACCTGGGTGCCAACCAATCAGTCTGTGCACTGAGTGTGTGTGGGTCTACTCTGAAACCCCCTGTACCCTCCCTCACCTGGGTGCCAACCAATCAGTCTGTGCACTGAGTGTGTGTGGGTCTACTCTGAAACCCCCTGTACCCTCCCTCACCTGGGTGCCAACCAATCAGTCTGTGCACTGAGTGTGTGTGGGTCTACTCTGAAACCCCCTGTACCCTCCCTCACCTGGGTGCCAACCAATCAGTCTGTGCACTGAGTGTGTGTGGGTCTACTCTGAAACCCCTGTACCCTCCCTCACCTGGGTGCCAACCAATCAGTCTGTGCACTGAGTGTGTGTGGGTCTACTCTGAAACCCCCTGTACCCTCCCTCACCTGGGTGCCAACCAATCAGTCTGTGCACTGAGTGTGTGTGGGTCTACTCTGAAACCCCCTGTACCCTCCCTCACCTGGGTGTGTGTGGGTCTACTCTGAAACCCCAATCTGTATGCCAGTCTGTGCACTGAGTGTGTGTGGGTCTACTCTGAAACCCCCTGTACCCTCCCTCACCTGGGTGCCAACCAATCAGTCTGTGCACTGAGTGTGTGTGGGTCTACTCTGAAACCCCTGTACCCTCCCTCACCTGGGTGCCAACCAATCAGTCTGTGCACTGAGTGTGTGTGGGTCTACTCTGAAACCCCCTGTACCCTCCCTCACCTGGGTGCCAACCAATCAGTCTGTGCACTGAGTGTGTGTGGGTCTACTCTGAAACCCCCTGTACCCTCCCTCACCTGGGTGCCAACCAATCAGTCTGTGCACTGAGTGTGTGTGGGTCTACTCTGAAACCCCAGTCTGTGCACCCTCCCTCACCTGGGTGCCAACCAATCAGTCTGTGCACTGAGTGTGTGTGGGTCTACTCTGAAACCCCTGTACCCTCCCTCACCTGGGTGCCAACCAATCAGTCTGTGCACTGAGTGTGTGTGGGTCTACTCTGAAACCCCCTGTACCCTCCCTCACCTGGGTGCCAACCAATCAGTCTGTGCACTGAGTGTGTGTGGGTCTACTCTGAAACCCCTGTACCCTCCCTCACCTGGGTGCCAACCAATCAGTCTGTGCACTGAGTGTGTGTGGGTCTACTCTGAAACCCCTGTACCCTCCCTCACCTGGGTGCCAACCAATCAGTCTGTGCACTGAGTGTGTGTGGGTCTACTCTGAAACCCCTGTACCCTCCCTCACCTGGGTGCCAACCAATCAGTCTGTGCACTGAGTGTGTGTGGGTCTACTCTGAAACCCCTGTACCCTCCCTCACCTGGGTGCCAACCAATCAGTCTGTGCACTGAGTGTGTGTGGGTCTACTCTGAAACCCCTGTACCCTCCCCTCACCTGGGTGCCAACCAATCAGTCTGTGCACTGAGTGTGTGTGGGTCTACTCTGAAACCCCCTGTACCCTCCCTCACCTGGGTGCCAACCAATCAGTCTGTGCACTGAGTGTGTGTGGGTCTACTCTGAAACCCCTGTACCCTCCCTCACCTGGGTGCCAACCAATCAGTCTGTGCACTGAGTGTGTGTGGGTCTACTCTGAAACCCCTGTACCCTCCCTCACCTGGGTGCCAACCAATCAGTCTGTGCACTGAGTGTGTGTGGGTCTACTCTGAAACCCCTGTACCCTCCCTCACCTGGGTGCCAACCAATCAGTCTGTGCACTGAGTGTGTGTGGGTCTACTCTGAAACCCCTGTACCCTCCCTCACCTGGGTGCCAACCAATCAGTCTGTGCACTGAGTGTGTGTGGGTCTACTCTGAAACCCCTGTACCCTCCCTCACCTGGGTGCCAACCAATCAGTCTGTGCACTGAGTGTGTGTGGGTCTACTCTGAAACCCCCTGTACCCTCCCTCACCTGGGTGCCAACCAATCAGTCTGTGCACTGAGTGTGTGTGGGTCTGAAACTCTGAAACCCCCTGTACCCTCCCTCACCTGGGTGCCAACCAATCAGTCTGTGCACTGAGTGTGTGTGGGTCTACTCTGAAACCCCTGTACCCTCCCTCACCTGGGTGCCAACCAATCAGTCTGTGCACTGAGTGTGTGTGGGTCTACTCTGACTCTGAAACCCCTGTACCCTCCCTCACCTGGGTGCCAACCAATCAGTCTGTGCACTGAGTGTGTGTGGGTCTACTCTGAAACCCCTGTACCCTCCCTCACCTGGGTGCCAACCAATCAGTCTGTGCACTGAGTGTGTGTGGGTCTACTCTGAAACCCCTGTACCCTCCCTCACCTGGGTGCCAACCAATCAGTCTGTGCACTGAGTGTGTGTGGGTCTACTCTGAAACCCCTGTACCCTCCCTCACCTGGGTGCCAACCAATCAGTCTGTGCACTGAGTGTGTGTGGGTCTACTCTGAAACCCCTGTACCCTCCCTCACCTGGGTGCCAACCAATCAGTCTGTGCACTGAGTGTGTGTGGGTCTACTCTGAAACCCCTGTACCCTCCCTCACCTGGGTGCCAACCAATCAGTCTGTGCACTGAGTGTGTGTGGGTCTACTCTGAAACCCCTCCCTCACCTGGGTGCCAACCAATCAGTCCACTGAGTGTGTGTGGGTCTCACCTGGGTGCCAACCAATCAGTCTGTGCACTGAGTGTGTGTGGGTCTACTCTGAAACCCCCTGTACCCTCCCTCACCTGGGTGCCAACCAATCAGTCTGTGCACTGAGTGTGTGTGGGTCTACTCTGAAACCCCTGTACCCTCCCTCACCTGGGTGCCAACCAATCAGTCTGTGCACTGAGTGTGTGTGGGTCTACTCTGAAACCCCTGTACCCTCCCTCACCTGGGTGCCAACCAATCAGTCTGTGCACTGAGTGTGTGTGGGTCTACTCTGAAACCCCTGTACCCTCCCTCACCTGGGTGCCAACCAATCAGTCTGTGCACTGAGTGTGTGTGGGTCTACTCTGAAACCCCTGTACCCTCCCTCACCTGGGTGCCAACCAATCAGTCTGTGCACTGAGTGTGTGTGGGTCTACTCTGAAACCCCTGTACCCTCCCTCACCTGGGTGCCAACCAATCAGTCTGTGCACTGAGTGTGTGTGGGTCTACTCTGAAACCCCCTGTACCCTCCCTGGGTGCCAACCAATCCCTCCTGGGTGCCAACCAATCAGTCTGTGCACTGAGTGTGTGTGGGTCTACTCTGAAACCCCCTGTACCCTCCCTCACCTGGGTGCCAACCAATCAGTCTGTGCACTGAGTGTGTGTGGGTCTACTCTGAAACCCCTGTACCCTCCCTCACCTGGGTGCCAACCAATCAGTCTGTGCACTGAGTGTGTGTGGGTCTACTCTGAAACCCCTGTACCCTCCCTCACCTGGGTGCCAACCAATCAGTCTGTGCACTGAGTGTGTGTGGGTCTACTCTGAAACCCCTGTACCCTCCCTCACCTGGGTGCCAACCAATCAGTCTGTGCACTGAGTGTGTGTGGGTCTACTCTGAAACCCCTGTACCCTCCCTCACCTGGGTGCCAACCAATCAGTCTGTGCACTGAGTGTGTGTGGGTCTACTCTGAAACCCCTGTACCCTCCCTCACCTGGGTGCCAACCAATCAGTCTGTGCACTGAGTGTGTGTGGGTCTACTCTGAAACCCCTGGGTACCCTCCCTCACCTGGGTACTGTACCCTCCCTCACCTGGGTGCCAACCAATCAGTCTGTGCACTGAGTGTGTGTGGGTCTACTCTGAAACCCCTGTACCCTCCCTCACCTGGGTGCCAACCAATCAGTCTGTGCACTGAGTGTGTGTGGGTCTACTCTGAAACCCCTGTACCCTCCCTCACCTGGGTGCCAACCAATCAGTCTGTGCACTGAGTGTGTGTGGGTCTACTCTGAAACCCCTGTACCCTCCCTCACCTGGGTGCCAACCAATCAGTCTGTGCACTGAGTGTGTGTGGGTCTACTCTGAAACCCCTGTACCCTCCCTCACCTGGGTGCCAACCAATCAGTCTGTGCACTGAGTGTGTGTGGGTCTACTCTGAAACCCCCTGTACCCTCCCTCACCTGGGTGCCAACCAATCAGTCTGTGCACTGAGTGTGTGTGGGTCTACTCTGAAACCCCCTGTACCCTCCCTCACCTGGGTGCCAACCAATCAGTCTGTGCACTGAGTGTGTGTGGGTCTACTCTGAAACCCCCTGTACCCTCCCTCACCTGGGTGCCAACCAATCAGTCTGTGCACTGAGTGTGTGTGGGTCTACTCTGAAACCCCTGTACCCTCCCTCACCTGGGTGCCAACCAATCAGTCTGTGCACTGAGTGTGTGTGGGTCTACTCTGAAACCCCTGTACCCTCCCTCACCTGGGTGCCAACCAATCAGTCTGTGCACTGAGTGTGTGTGGGTCTACTCTGAAACCCCTGTACCCTCCCTCACCTGGGTGCCAACCAATCAGTCTGTGCACTGAGTGTGTGTGGGTCTACTCTGAAACCCCTGTACCCTCCCTCACCTGGGTGCCAACCAATCAGTCTGTGCACTGAGTGTGTGTGGGTCTACTCTGAAACCCCTGTACCCTCCCTCACCTGGGTGCCAACCAATCAGTCTGTGCACTGAGTGTGTGTGGGTCTACTCTGAAACCCCTGTACCCTCCCTCACCTGGGTGCCAACCAATCAGTCTGTGCACTGAGTGTGTGTGGGTCTACTCTGAAACCCCTGTACCCTCCCTCACCTGGGTGCCAACCAATCAGTCTGTGCACTGAGTGTGTGTGGGTCTACTCTGAAACCCCCTGTACCCTCCCTCACCTGGGTGCCAACCAATCAGTCTGTGCACTGAGTGTGTGTGGGTCTACTCTGAAACCCCTGTACCCTCCCTCACCTGGGTGCCAACCAATCAGTCTGTGCACTGAGTGTGTGTGGGTCTACTCTGAAACCCCTGTACCCTCCCTCACCTGGGTGCCAACCAATCAGTCTGTGCACTGAGTGTGTGTGGGTCTACTCTGAAACCCCTGTACCCCCTCCCTCACCTGGGTGCCAACCAATCAGTCTGTGCACTGAGTGTGTGTGGGTCTACTCTGAAACCCCTGTACCCTCCCTCACCTGGGTGCCAACCAATCAGTCTGTGCACTGAGTGTGTGTGGGTCTACTCTGAAACCCCTGTACCCTCCCTCACCTGGGTGCCAACCAATCAGTCTGTGCACTGAGTGTGTGTGGGTCTACTCTGAAACCCCTGTACCCTCCCTCACCTGGGTGCCAACCAATCAGTCTGTGCACTGAGTGTGTGTGGGTCTACTCTGAAACCCCCTGTACCCTCCCTCACCTGGGTGCCAACCAATCAGTCTGTGCACTGAGTGTGTGTGGGTCTACTCTGAAACCCCTGTACCCTCCCTCACCTGGGTGCCAACCAATCAGTCTGTGCACTGAGTGTGTGTGGGTCTACTCTGAAACCCCTGTACCCTCCCTCACCTGGGTGCCAACCAATCAGTCTGTGCACTGAGTGTGTGTCTACTCTGGTCTACTCTGAAACCCCTGTGTGTGTGGGTCTACCCCCCCTCCCTCACCTGGGTGCCAACCAATCAGTCTGTGCACTGAGTGTGTGTGGGTCTACTCTGAAACCCCTGTACCCTCCCTCACCTGGGTGCCAACCAATCAGTCTGTGCACTGAGTGTGTGTGGGTCTACTCTGAAACCCCTGTACCCTCCCTCACCTGGGTGCCAACCAATCAGTCTGTGCACTGAGTGTGTGTGGGTCTACTCTGAAACCCCTGTACCCTCCCTCACCTGGGTGCCAACCAATCAGTCTGTGCACTGAGTGTGTGTGGGTCTACTCTGAAACCCCCTGTACCCTCCCTCACCTGGGTGCCAACCAATCAGTCTGTGCACTGAGTGTGTGTGGGTCTACTGAAACCCCCTGAAACCCCCTCACCTGGGTGCCCTCCCTCACCTGGGTGCCAACCAATCAGTCTGTGCACTGAGTGTGTGTGGGTCTACTCTGAAACCCCTGTACCCTCCCTCACCTGGGTGCCAACCAATCAGTCTGTGCACTGAGTGTGTGTGGGTCTACTCTGAAACCCCTGTACCCTCCCTCACCTGGGTGCCAACCAATCAGTCTGTGCACTGAGTGTGTGTGGGTCTACTCTGAAACCCCTGTACCCTCCCTCACCTGGGTGCCAACCAATCAGTCTGTGCACTGAGTGTGTGTGGGTCTACTCTGAAACCCCTGTACCCTCCCTCACCTGGGTGCCAACCAATCAGTCTGTGCACTGAGTGTGTGTGGGTCTACTCTGAAACCCCTGTACCCTCCCTCACCTGGGTGCCAACCAATCAGTCTGTGCACTGAGTGTGTGTGGGTCTACTCTGAAACCCCTGTACCCTCCCTCACCTGGGTGCCAACCAATCAGTCTGTGCACTGAGTGTGTGTGGGTCTACTCTGAAACCCCTGTACCCTCCCTCACCTGGGTGCCAACCAATCAGTCTGTGCACTGAGTGTGTGTGGGTCTACTCTGAAACCCCTGTACCCTCCCTCACCTGGGTGCCAACCAATCAGTCTGTGCACTGAGTGTGTGTGGGTCTACTCTGAAACCCCTGTACCCTCCCTCACCTGGGTGCCAACCAATCAGTCTGTGCACTGAGTGTGTGTGGGTCTACTCTGAAACCCCTGTACCCTCCCCCTCACCTGGGTGCCAACCAATCAGTCTGTGCACTGAGTGTGTGTGGGTCTACTCTGAAACCCCTGTACCCTCCCTCACCTGGGTGCCAACCAATCAGTCTGTGCACTGAGTGTGTGTGGGTCTACTCTGAAACCCCTGTACCCTCCCTCACCTGGGTGCCAACCAATCAGTCTGTGCACTGAGTGTGTGTGGGTCTACTCTGAAACCCCCTGTACCCTCCCTCACCTGGGTGCCAACCAATCAGTCTGTGCACTGAGTGTGTGTGGGTCTACTCTGAAACCCCTGTACCCTCCCTCACCTGGGTGCCAACCAATCAGTCTGTGCACTGAGTGTGTGTGGGTCTACTCTGAAACCCCTGTACCCTCCCTCACCTGGGTGCCAACCAATCAGTCTGTGCACTGAGTGTGTGTGGGTCTCACTGGGTGAAACCCCTGAGTGTACCCTCCCCCTCACCTGGGTGCCAACCAATCAGTCTGTGCACTGAGTGTGTGTGGGTCTACTCTGAAACCCCCTGTACCCTCCTCACCTGGGTGCCAACCAATCAGTCTGTGCACTGAGTGTGTGTGGGTCTACTCTGAAACCCCTGTACCCTCCCTCACCTGGGTGCCAACCAATCAGTCTGTGCACTGAGTGTGTGTGGGTCTACTCTGAAACCCCTGTACCCTCCCTCACCTGGGTGCCAACCAATCAGTCTGTGCACTGAGTGTGTGTGGGTCTCCCTCTGAAACCCCCTGTACCCTCCCCTCACCTGGGTGCCAACCAATCAGTCTGTGCACTGAGTGTGTGTGGGTCTACTCTGAAACCCCTGTACCCTCCCTCACCTGGGTGCCAACCAATCAGTCTGTGCACTGAGTGTGTGTGGGTCTACTCTGAAACCCCTGTACCCTCCCTCACCTGGGTGCCAACCAATCAGTCTGTGCACTGAGTGTGTGTGGGTCTACTCTGAAACCCCTGTACCCTCCCTCACCTGGGTGCCAACCAATCAGTCTGTGCACTGAGTGTGTGTGGGTCTACTGAAACCCCTGTACCCTCCCTCACCTGGGTGCCAACCAATCAGTCTGTGCACTGAGTGTGTGTGGGTCTACTCTGAAACCCCTGTACCCTCCCTCACCTGGGTGCCAACCAATCAGTCTGTGCACTGAGTGTGTGTGGGTCTACTCTGAAACCCCTGTACCCTCCCTCACCTGGGTGCCAACCAATCAGTCTGTGCACTGAGTGTGTGTGGGTCTACTCTGAAACCCCTGTACCCTCCCTCACCTGGGTGCCAACCAATCAGTCTGTGCACTGAGTGTGTGTGGGTCTACTCTGAAACCCCTGTACCCTCCCTCACCTGGGTGCCAACCAATCAGTCTGTGCACTGAGTGTGTGTGGGTCTACTCTGAAACCCCTGTACCCTCCCTCACCTGGGTGCCAACCAATCAGTCTGTGCACTGAGTGTGTGTGGGTCTACTCTGAAACCCCCTGTACCCTCCCTCACCTGGGTGCCAACCAATCAGTCTGTGCACTGAGTGTGTGTGGGTCTACTCTGAAACCCCTGTACCCTCCCTCACCTGGGTGCCAACCAATCAGTCTGTGCACTGAGTGTGTGTGGGTCTACTCTGAAACCCCTGTACCCTCCCTCACCTGGGTGCCAACCAATCAGTCTGTGCACTGAGTGTGTGTGGGTCTACTCTGAAACCCCTGTACCCTCCCTCACCTGGGTGCCAACCAATCAGTCTGTGCACTGAGTGTGTGTGGGTCTACTCTGAAACCCCTGTACCCTCCCTCACCTGGGTGCCAACCAATCAGTCTGTGCACTGAGTGTGTGTGGGTCTACTCTGAAACCCCTGTACCCTCCCTCACCTGGGTGCCAACCAATCAGTCTGTGCACTGAGTGTGTGTGGGTCTACTCTGAAACCCCTGTACCCTCCCTCACCTGGGTGCCAACCAATCAGTCTGTGCACTGAGTGTGTGTGGGTCTACTCTGAAACCCCTGTACCCTCCCTCACCTGGGTGCCAACCAATCAGTCTGTGCACTGAGGTGCTACTCTGAAACCCCTGTACCCTCCCTCACCTGGGTGCCAACCAATCAGTCTGTGCACTGAGTGTGTGTGGGTCTACTCTGAAACCCCTGTACCCTCCCTCACCTGGGTGCCAACCAATCAGTCTGTGCACTGAGTGTGTGTGGGTCTACTCTGAAACCCCTGTACCCTCCCTCACCTGGGTGCCAACCAATCAGTCTGTGCACTGAGTGTGTGTGGGTCTACTCTGAAACCCCTGTACCCTCCCTCACCTGGGTGCCAACCAATCAGTCTGTGCACTGAGTGTGTGTGGGTCTACTCTGAAACCCCTGTACCCTCCCTCACCTGGGTGCCAACCAATCAGTCTGTGCACTGAGTGTGTGTGGGTCTACTCTGAAACCCCTGTACCCTCCCTCACCTGGGTGCCAACCAATCAGTCTGTGCACTGAGTGTGTGTGGGGTCTACTCTGAAACCCCCTGTACCCTCCCTCACCTGGGTGCCAACCAATCAGTCTGTGCACTGAGTGTGTGTGGGTCTACTCTGAAACCCCTGTACCCTCCCTCACCTGGGTGCCAACCAATCAGTCTGTGCACTGAGTGTGTGTGGGTCTACTCTGAAACCCCTGTACCCTCCCTCACCTGGGTGCCAACCAATCAGTCTGTGCACTGAGTGTGTGTGGGTCTACTCTGAAACCCCTGTACCCTCCCTCACCTGGGTGCCAACCAATCAGTCTGTGCACTGAGTGTGTGTGGGTCTACTCTGAAACCCCTGTACCCTCCCTCACCTGGGTGCCAACCAATCAGTCTGTGCACTGAGTGTGTGTGGGTCTACTCTGAAACCCCTGTACCCTCCCTCACCTGGGTGCCAACCAATCAGTCTGTGCACTGAGTGTGTGTGGGTCTACTCTGAAACCCCCTGTGCCACCCTCCCTCACCTGGGTGCCAACCAATCAGTCTGTGCACTGAGTGTGTGTGGGTCTACTCTGAAACCCCTGTACCCTCCCTCACCTGGGTGCCAACCAATCAGTCTGTGCACTGAGTGTGTGTGGGGTCTACTCTGAAACCCCTGTACCCTCCCTCACCTGGGTGCCAACCAATCAGTCTGTGCACTGAGTGTGTGTGGGTCTACTCTGAAACCCCTGTACCCTCCCACCTCACCTGGGTGCCAACCAATCAGTCTGTGCACTGAGTGTGTGTGGGTCTACTCTGAAACCCCCTGTACCCTCCCTCACCTGGGTGCCAACCAATCAGTCTGTGCACTGAGTGTGTGTGGGTCTACTCTGAAACCCCTGTACCCTCCCTCACCTGGGTGCCAACCAATCAGTCTGTGCACTGAGTGTGTGTGGGTCTACTCTGAAACCCCTGTACCCTCCCTCACCTGGGTGCCAACCAATCAGTCTGTGCACTGAGTGTGTGTGGGTCTACTCTGAAACCCCTGTACCCTCCCTCACCTGGGTGCCAACCAATCAGTCTGTGCACTGAGTGTGTGTGGGTCTACTCTGAAACCCCTGTACCCTCCCTCACCTGGGTGCCAACCAATCAGTCTGTGCACTGAGTGTGTGTGGGTCTACTCTGAAACCCCTGTACCCTCCCTCACCTGGGTGCCAACCAATCAGTCTGTGCACTGAGTGTGTGTGGGTCTACTCTGAAACCCCCTGTACCCTCCCTCACCTGGGTGCCAACCAATCAGTCTGTGCACTGAGTGTGTGTGGGTCTACTCTGAAACCCCTGTACCCTCCCTCACCTGGGTGCCAACCAATCAGTCTGTGCACTGAGTGTGTGTGGGTCTACTCTGAAACCCCCTGTACCCTCCCTCACCTGGGTGCCAACCAATCAGTCTGTGCACTGAGTGTGTGTGGGTCTACTCTGAAACCCCTGTACCCTCCCTCACCTGGGTGCCAACCAATCAGTCTGTGCACTGAGTGTGTGTGGGTCTACTCTGAAACCCCTGTACCCTCCCTCACCTGGGTGCCAACCAATCAGTCTGTGCACTGAGTGTGTGTGGGTCTACTCTGAAACCCCCTGTACCCTCCCTCACCTGGGTGCCAACCAATCAGTCTGTGCACTGAGTGTGTGTGGGTCTACTCTGAAACCCCTGTACCCTCCCTCACCTGGGTGCCAACCAATCAGTCTGTGCACTGAGTGTGTGTGGGTCTACTCTGAAACCCCCTGTACCCTCCCTCACCTGGGTGCCAACCAATCAGTCTGTGCACTGAGTGTGTGTGGGTCTACTCTGAAACCCCTGTACCCTCCCTCACCTGGGTGCCAACCAATCAGTCTGTGCACTGAGTGTGTGTGGGTCTACTCTGAAACCCCTGTACCCTCCCTCACCTGGGTGCCAACCAATCAGTCTGTGCACTGAGTGTGTGTGGGTCTACTCTGAAACCCCCTGTACCCTCCCTCACCTGGGTGCCAACCAATCAGTCTGTGCACTGAGTGTGTGTGGGTCTACTCTGAAACCCCTGTACCCTCCCTCACCTGGGTGCCAACCAATCAGTCTGTGCACTGAGTGTGTGTGGGTCTACTCTGAAACCCCTGTACCCTCCCTCACCTGGGTGCCAACCAATCAGTCTGTGCACTGAGTGTGTGTGGGTCTACTCTGAAACCCCCTGTACCCTCCCTCACCTGGGTGCCAACCAATCAGTCTGTGCACTGAGTGTGTGTGGGTCTACTCTGAAACCCCTGTACCCTCCCTCACCTGGGTGCCAACCAATCAGTCTGTGCACTGAGTGTGTGTGGGTCTACTCTGAAACCCCTGTACCCTCCCTCACCTGGGTGCCAACCAATCAGTCTGTGCACTGAGTGTGTGTGGGTCTACTCTGAAACCCCTGTACCCTCCCTCACCTGGGTGCCAACCAATCAGTCTGTGCACTGAGTGTGTGTGGGTCTACTCTGAAACCCCCTGTACCCTCCCTCACCTGGGTGCCAACCAATCAGTCTGTGCACTGAGTGTGTGTGGGTCTACTCTGAAACCCCCTGTACCCTCCCTCACCTGGGTGCCAACCAATCAGTCTGTGCACTGAGTGTGTGTGGGTCTACTCTGAAACCCCCTGTACCCTCCCTCACCTGGGTGCCAACCAATCAGTCTGTGCACTGAGTGTGTGTGGGTCTACTCTGAAACCCCCTGTACCCTCCCTCACCTGGGTGCCAACCAATCAGTCTGTGCACTGAGTGTGTGTGGGTCTACTCTGAAACCCCCTGTACCCTCCCTCACCTGGGTGCCAACCAATCAGTCTGTGCACTGAGTGTGTGTGGGTCTACTCTGAAACCCCTGTACCCTCCCTCACCTGGGTGCCAACCAATCAGTCTGTGCACTGAGTGTGTGTGGGTCTACTCTGAAACCCCTGTACCCTCCCTCACCTGGGTGCCAACCAATCAGTCTGTGCACTGAGTGTGTGTGGGTCTACTCTGAAACCCCCTGTACCCTCCCTCACCTGGGTGCCAACCAATCAGTCTGTGCACTGAGTGTGTGTGGGTCTACTCTGAAACCCCTGTACCCTCCCTCACCTGGGTGCCAACCAATCAGTCTGTGCACTGAGTGTGTGTGGGTCTACTCTGAAACCCCTGTACCCTCCCTCACCTGGGTGCCAACCAATCAGTCTGTGCACTGAGTGTGTGTGGGTCTAACTCTGAAACCCCTGTACCCTCCCCCCTCACCTGGGTGCCAACCAATCAGTCTGTGCACTGAGTGTGTGTGGGTCTACTCTGAAACCCCTGTACCCTCCCTCACCTGGGTGCCAACCAATCAGTCTGTGCACTGAGTGTGTGTGGGTCTACTCTGAAACCCCTGTACCCTCCCTCACCTGGGTGCCAACCAATCAGTCTGTGCACTGAGTGTGTGTGGGTCTACTCTGAAACCCCCTGTACCCTCCCTCACCTGGGTGCCAACCAATCAGTCTGTGCACTGAGTGTGTGTGGGTCTACTCTGAAACCCCTGTACCCTCCCTCACCTGGGTGCCAACCAATCAGTCTGTGCACTGAGTGTGTGTGGGTCTACTCTGAAACCCCTGTACCCTCCCTCACCTGGGTGCCAACCAATCAGTCTGTGCACTGAGTGTGTGTGGGTCTACTCTGAAACCCCCTGTACCCTCCCTCACCTGGGTGCCAACCAATCAGTCTGTGCACTGAGTGTGTGTGGGTCTACTCTGAAACCCCTGTACCCTCCCTCACCTGGGTGCCAACCAATCAGTCTGTGCACTGAGTGTGTGTGGGTCTACTCTGAAACCCCCCCTGTACCCTCCCTCACCTGGGTGCCAACCAATCAGTCTGTGCACTGAGTGTGTGTGGGTCTACTCTGAAACCCCTGTACCCTCCCTCACCTGGGTGCCAACCAATCAGTCTGTGCACTGAGTGTGTGTGGGTCTACTCTGAAACCCCTGTACCCTCCCCCACCTGGGTGCCAACCAATCAGTCTGTGCACTGAGTGTGTGTGGGTCTACTCTGAAACCCCCTGTACCCTCCCTCACCTGGGTGCCAACCAATCAGTCTGTGCACTGAGTGTGTGTGGGGGTCTAGTCTCTGAGTGTGTGTGGGTCTACTCTGAAACCCCCCTGTACCCTCCCTCACCTGGGTGCCAACCAATCAGTCTGTGCACTGAGTGTGTGTGGGTCTACTCTGAAACCCCTGTACCCTCCCTCACCTGGGTGCCAACCAATCAGTCTGTGCACTGAGTGTGTGTGGGTCTACTCTGAAACCCCCTGTACCCTCCCTCACCTGGGTGCCAACCAATCAGTCTGTGCACTGAGTGTGTGTGGGTCTACTCTGAAACCCCTGTACCCTCCCTCACCTGGGTGCCAACCAATCAGTCTGTGCACTGAGTGTGTGTGGGTCTACTCTGAAACCCCTGTACCCTCCCTCACCTGGGTGCCAACCAATCAGTCTGTGCACTGAGTGTGTGTGGGTCTACTCTGAAACCCCTGTACCCTCCCCCTCACCTGGGTGCCAACCAATCAGTCTGTGCACTGAGTGTGTGTGGGTCTACTCTGAAACCCCTGTACCCTCCCTCACCTGGGTGCCAACCAATCAGTCTGTGCACTGAGTGTGTGTGGGTCTACTCTGAAACCCCTGTACCCTCCCTCACCTGGGTGCCAACCAATCAGTCTGTGCACTGAGTGTGTGTGGGTCTACTCTGAAACCCCTGTACCCTCCCTCACCTGGGTGCCAACCAATCAGTCTGTGCACTGAGTGTGTGTGGGTCTACTCTGAAACCCCTGTACCCTCCCTCACCTGGGTGCCAACCAATCAGTCTGTGCACTGAGTGTGTGTGGGTCTACTCTGAAACCCCTGTACCCTCCCTCACCTGGGTGCCAACCAATCAGTCTGTGCACTGAGTGTGTGTGGGTCTACTCTGAAACCCCCTGTACCCTCCCTCACCTGGGTGCCAACCAATCAGTCTGTGCACTGAGTGTGTGTGGGTCTACTCTGAAACCCCTGTACCCTCCCTCACCTGGGTGCCAACCAATCAGTCTGTGCACTGAGTGTGTGTGGGTCTACTCTGAAACCCCCTGTACCCTCCCTCACCTGGGTGCCAACCAATCAGTCTGTGCACTGAGTGTGTGTGGGTCTACTCTGAAACCCCTGTACCCTCCCTCACCTGGGTGCCAACCAATCAGTCTGTGCACTGAGTGTGTGTGGGTCTACTCTGAAACCCCCTGTACCCTCCCTCACCTGGGTGCCAACCAATCAGTCTGTGCACTGAGTGTGTGTGGGTCTACTCTGAAACCCCTGTACCCTCCCTCACCTGGGTGCCAACCAATCAGTCTGTGCACTGAGTGTGTGTGGGTCTACTCTGAAACCCCTGTACCCTCCCTCACCTGGGTGCCAACCAATCAGTCTGTGCACTGAGTGTGTGTGGGTCTACTCTGAAACCCCTGTACCCTCCCTCACCTGGGTGCCAACCAATCAGTCTGTGCACTGAGTGTGTGTGGGTCTACTCTGAAACCCCTGTACCCTCCCTCACCTGGGTGCCAACCAATCAGTCTGTGCACTGAGTGTGTGTGGGTCTACTCTGAAACCCCCTGCCCTCCCTCACCTGGGTGCCAACCAATCAGTCTGTGCACTGAGTGTGTGTGGGTCTACTCTGAAACCCCCTGTACCCTCCCTCACCTGGGTGCCAACCAATCAGTCTGTGCACTGAGTGTGTGTGGGTCTACTCTGAAACCCCTGTACCCTCCCTCACCTGGGTGCCAACCAATCAGTCTGTGCACTGAGTGTGTGTGGGTCTACTCTGAAACCCCCCCTGTACCCTCCCTCACCTGGGTGCCAACCAATCAGTCTGTGCACTGAGTGTGTGTGGGTCTACTCTGAAACCCCCTGTACCCTCCCTCACCTGGGTGCCAACCAATCAGTCTGTGCACTGAGTGTGTGTGGGTCTACTCTGAAACCCCTGTACCCTCCCTCACCTGGGTGCCAACCAATCAGTCTGTGCACTGAGTGTGTGTGGGTCTACTCTGAAACCCCTGTACCCTCCCTCACCTGGGTGCCAACCAATCAGTCTGTGCACTGAGTGTGTGTGTGGGTCTACTCTGAAACCCCCTGTACCCTCCCTCACCTGGGTGCCAACCAATCAGTCTGTGCACTGAGTGTGTGTGGGTCTACTCTGAAACCCCCTGTACCCTCCCTCACCTGGGTGCCAACCAATCAGTCTGTGCACTGAGTGTGTGTGGGTCTACTCTGAAACCCCCTGTACCCTCCCTCACCTGGGTGCCAACCAATCAGTCTGTGCACTGAGTGTGTGTGGGTCTACTCTGAAACCCCCTGTACCCTCCCTCACCTGGGTGCCAACCAATCAGTCTGTGCACTGAGTGTGTGTGGGTCTACTCTGAAACCCCCCCTGTACCCTCCCTCACCTGGGTGCCAACCAATCAGTCTGTGCACTGAGTGTGTGTGGGTCTACTCTGAAACCCCCTGTACCCTCCCTCACCTGGGTGCCAACCAATCAGTCTGTGCACTGAGTGTGTGTGGGTCTACTCTGAAACCCCTGTACCCTCCCTCACCTGGGTGCCAACCAATCAGTCTGTGCACTGAGTGTGTGTGGGTCTACTCTGAAACCCCCTGTACCCTCCCTCACCTGGGTGCCAACCAATCAGTCTGTGCACTGAGTGTGTGTGGGTCTACTCTGAAACCCCCTGTACCCTCCCTCACCTGGGTGCCAACCAATCAGTCTGTGCACTGAGTGTGTGTGGGTCTACTCTGAAACCCCCTGTACCCTCCCTCACCTGGGTGCCAACCAATCAGTCTGTGCACTGAGTGTGTGTGGGTCTACTCTGAAACCCCTGTACCCTCCCTCACCTGGGTGCCAACCAATCAGTCTGTGCACTGAGTGTGTGTGGGTCTACTCTGAAACCCCTGTACCCTCCCTCACCTGGGTGCCAACCAATCAGTCTGTGCACTGAGTGTGTGGGGTCTACTCTGAAACCCCCCTGTACCCTCCCTCACCTGGGTGCCAACCAATCAGTCTGTGCACTGAGTGTGTGTGGGTCTACTCTGAAACCCCTGTACCCTCCCTGGGTGCCAACCAATCAGTCTGTGCACTGAGTGTGTGTGGGTCTACTCTGAAACCCCTGTACCCTCCCTCACCTGGGTGCCAACCAATCAGTCTGTGCACTGAGTGTGTGTGGGTCTACTCTGAAACCCCCTGTACCCTCCCTCACCTGGGTGCCAACCAATCAGTCTGTGCACTGAGTGTGTGTGGGTCTACTCTGAAACCCCTGTACCCTCCCTCACCTGGGTGCCAACCAATCAGTCTGTGCACTGAGTGTGTGTGGGTCTACTCTGAAACCCCTGTACCCTCCCTCACCTGGGTGCCAACCAATCAGTCTGTGCACTGAGTGTGTGCACTGGGTCTACTCTGAAACCCCTGTACCCTCCCTCACCTGGGTGCCAACCAATCAGTCTGTGCACTGAGTGTGTGTGGGTCTACTCTGAAACCCCTGTACCCTCCCTCACCTGGGTGCCAACCAATCAGTCTGTGCACTGAGTGTGTGTGGGTCTACTCTGAAACCCCCTGTGCCCTCCCTCACCTGGGTGCCCCTGTACCCTCCCTCACCTGGGTGCCAACCAATCAGTCTGTGCACTGAGTGTGTGTGGGTCTACTGAGTGTGTGTGGGTCTACTGAAACCCCCTGTACCCTCCCTCACCTGGGTGCCAACCAATCAGTCTGTGCACTGAGTGTGTGTGGGTCTACTCTGAAACCCCTGTACCCTCCCTCACCTGGGTGCCAACCAATCAGTCTGTGCACTGAGTGTGTGTGGGTCTACTCTGAAACCCCTGTACCCTCCCTCACCTGGGTGCCAACCAATCAGTCTGTGCACTGAGTGTGTGTGGGTCTACTCTGAAACCCCTGTACCCTCCCTCACCTGGGTGCCAACCAATCAGTCTGTGCACTGAGTGTGTGTGGGTCTACTCTGAAACCCCTGTACCCTCCCTCACCTGGGTGCCAACCAATCAGTCTGTGCACTGAGTGTGTGTGGGTCTACTCTGAAACCCCTGTACCCTCCCTCACCTGGGTGCCAACCAATCAGTCTGTGCACTGAGTGTGTGTGGGTCTACTCTGAAACCCCTGTACCCTCCCTCACCTGGGTGCCAACCAATCAGTCTGTGCACTGAGTGTGTGTGGGTCTACTCTGAAACCCCTGTACCCTCCCTCACCTGGGTGCCAACCAATCAGTCTGTGCACTGAGTGTGTGTGGGTCTACTCTGAAACCCCCTGTACCCTCCCTCACCTGGGTGCCAACCAATCAGTCTGTGCACTGAGTGTGTGTGGGTCTACTCTGAAACCCCTGTACCCTCCCTCACCTGGGTGCCAACCAATCAGTCTGTGCACTGAGTGTGTGTGGGTCTACTCTGAAACCCCTGTACCCTCCCTCACCTGGGTGCCAACCAATCAGTCTGTGCACTGAGTGTGTGTGGGTCTACTCTGAAACCCCCTGTACCCTCCCTCACCTGGGTGCCAACCAATCAGTCTGTGCACTGAGTGTGTGTGGGTCTACTCTGAAACCCCTGTACCCTCCCTCACCTGGGTGCTAACCAATCAGTCTGTGCACTGAGTGTGTGGGGTCTACTCTGACCAATCAGTCTGTGCACTGAGTGTGTGTGGGTCTACTCTGAAACCCCCTGTACCCTCCCTCACCTGGGTGCCAACCAATCAGTCTGTGCACTGAGTGTGTGTGGGTCTACTCTGAAACCCCTGTACCCTCCCTCACCTGGGTGCCAACCAATCAGTCTGTGCACTGAGTGTGTGTGGGTCTACTCTGAAACCCCTGTACCCTCCCTCACCTGGGTGCCAACCAATCAGTCTGTGCACTGAGTGTGTGTGGGTCTACTCTGAAACCCCTGTACCCTCCCTCACCTGGGTGCCAACCAATCAGTCTGTGCACTGAGTGTGTGTGGGTCTACTCTGAAACCCCCTGTACCCTCCCTCACCTGGGTGCCAACCAATCAGTCTGTGCACTGAGTGTGTGTGGGGGTCTACTCTGAAACCCCCTGTACCCTCCCTCACCTGGGTGCCAACCAATCAGTCTGTGCACTGAGTGTGTGTGGGTCTACTCTGAAACCCCGTAAACCCCTGTACCCTCCCTCACCTGGGTGCCAACCAATCAGTCTGTGCACTGAGTGTGTGTGGGTCTACTCTGAAACCCCTGTACCCTCCCTCACCTGGGTGCCAACCAATCAGTCTGTGCACTGAGTGTGTGTGGGTCTACTCTGAAACCCCTGTACCCTCCCTCACCTGGGTGCCAACCAATCAGTCTGTGCACTGAGTGTGTGTGGGTCTACTCTGAAACCCCCTGTACCCTCCCTCACCTGGGTGCCAACCAATCAGTCTGTGCACTGAGTGTGTGTGGGTCTACTCTGAAACCCCCTGTACCCTCCCTCACCTGGGTGCCAACCAATCAGTCTGTGCACTGAGTGTGTGTGGGTCTACTCTGAAACCCCCTGTACCCTCCCTCACCTGGGTGCCAACCAATCAGTCTGTGCACTGAG
>NW_024609634.1:170000-175000 GCF_018296145.1 Oncorhynchus tshawytscha | reverse complement strand
AGACCATTTAGAGAACACAGGAACTGACCAGGACGGGCTGCAACACACAGACCATTTAGAGAACCCAGGAACTGACCAAGACAGGATGGAACACACAGACCATTTAGAGAACCCAGGAACTGACCAGGACAGGATGGAACACACAGACCATTTAGAGAACCCAGGAACTGACCAGGACGGGCTGCAACACACAGACCATTTAGAGAACCCAGGAACTGACCAGGACAGGATGGAACACACAGACCATTTAGAGAACCCAGGAACTGACCAGGACAGGATGGAACACACAGACCATTTAGAGAACCCAGGAACTGACCAGGACGGGCTGCAACACACAGACCATTTAGAGAACCCAGGAACTGACCAGGACAGGATGGAACACACAGACCATTGAGAAAACCCAGGAACTGACCAGGACAGGATGGAACACATGAACACACGCACTTTCAAGACACCCAAATAGAGTACATGAACATCTTTGAGATGTAGGAAGTATTATTTATGAATATGCTTCCTACCCAGTGGAGGCTGCTGAGGGGAGGACGGCTCATAATAACGGTTGGAATGGAGTCAGTGGAATGGTATCAAACACATCAACAACGTGGTTCCATGTGGTTCATACCATTCTATTGGCTCCTTTATTATGAGCCGTCCTCCCCTCAGCAGCCTGGTACGACCAGTAGTATGTCATACAAACACACCTTACTGTATGTCACAAGCACATCATTTCTCCCACTTTCTCATCTCTTCATCTGTCACGGGACATCATTTCAGCACACAACCTAAAAAATCACCCTAAACACCTCTTGTTCAAAATAACTCACGATCTGATTGGTTAAACAGACAGACAGTCTGTAGAAAGATTACCTATAGCACCTTCACCCTAACTCTAGGTCTGAGGTCAAACCCTTGACCAATGTCTGTCATCCAGGCCCCAGACTCACGATCTGATTGGTTGAAGAGGCTGTAGTGGACCTGGAGTCCAGGCCCTGTGATTGACACCTCGGACGTCATGACAACTCTGGTTGCCGTGGAGAGGAGGTAGAGGCGCTCAGCATACGGCTGGAGACCTCTCGTCCCACAGAACCTGAGGCAGAGACACAGGTCAAATTATACAGATGAAACAGGTGTGTGTGTGTGTGTGTGTGTGTGTGTGTGTGTGTGTGTGTGTGTGTGTGTGTGTGTGTGTGTGTGTGTGTGTGTGTGTGTGTGTGTGTGTGTGTGTGTGTGTGTGTGTGTGTACCTGCGGTTCTGTACCATCCACTGTCCCTGTGTACAGGCCTGGTTATAGTTGGCCCTGCTCAGCTCATAACCTTCAAACTCCAGTGATAGTCCATAGTCTGCAGAGGGCACCTAGGACACACACACATACACACACATACACACACACACACACACATAAAATGGAATACAACAAAATAAAACAGAATGGTCGCATGTTATGACTTGTTAGAAACAGTAGAAGACAGTAGCAGACAATATAATACAATAGAAGATAGTAGAAGACAGTAGAAGAGTAGAAGAGAGTAGATGACAATATAAGACAGTAAAAGACAGTAGATGACAGTAAACGAGAGTAGATGACAGTAGAAGACAGTAGCAGACAGTATAATACAATAGAAGATAGTAGAAGACAGTAGAAGACAATATCAGAGTAGAAGACAGTAGCAGACAGTAGCAGACAATATAAGACAGTAGAAGACAGTAGAAGACAGTAGCAGACAGTAGCAGACAATATAAGACAATAGAAGACAGTAGTTGACAATATAAGACAGTAGAAGACAGTAGCAGACAGTAGAAGACAGTAGAAGACAATATAAGACAGTAGAAGACAGTAGCAGACAGTAGCAGACAATATAAGACAGTAGTTGACAATATAAGACAGTAGAAGACAGTAGAAGACAGTAGAAGACAATATAAGACAGTAGAAGACAGTAGAAGACAGTAGCAGACAGTAGCAGACAATGTAAGACAATAGAAGACAGTAGTTGGTTCACCCCAGACCTGACTGCCCTCGACCAGCACAAAAACATCCTGTGGCGGACTGCAATAGCATCGAATAGTCCCCGTGATATGCAACTGTTCAGGGAAGTCCGGAACCAATACACGCAGTCAGTCAGGAAAGCTAAGGCCAGCTTCTTCAGGCAGAAGTTTGCATCCTGTAGCTCCAACTCCAAAAAGTTCTGGGACACTGTGAAGTCCATGGAGAACAAGAGCACCTCCTCCCAGCTGCCCACTGCACTGAGGCTAGGTAACACGGTCACCACCGATAAATCCATGATTATCGAAAACTTCAATAAGCATTTCTCAACGGCTGGCCATGCCTTCCGCCTGGCTACTCCAACCTCGGCCAACAGCTCCTCCCCCGGCAGCTCCTCGCCCAAGCCTCTCCAAGTTCTCCTTTACCCAAATCCAGATAGCAGATGTTCTGAAAGAGCTGCAAAACCTGGACCCGTACAAATCAGCTGGGCTTGACAATCTGGACCCCTATTTCTGAAACTATCCGCCGCCATTGTCGCAACCCCTATTACCAGCCTGTTCAACCTCTCTTTCATATCGTCTGAGATCCCCAAGGATTGGAAAGCTGCCGCAGTCATCCCCCTCTTCAAAGGGGGAGACACCCTGGACCCAAACTGTTACAGACCTATATCCATCCTGCCCTGCCTATCTAAGGTCTTCGAAAGCCAAGTCAACAAACAGGTCACTGACCATCTCGAATCCCACCGTACCTTCTCCGCTGTGCAATCTGGCTTCCGAGCCGGTCACGGGTGCACCTCAGCCACACTCAAGGTACTAAACGATATCATAACCGCCATCGATAAAAGACAGTACTGTGCAGCCGTCTTCATCGACCTTGCCAAGGCTTTCGACTCTGTCAATCACCATATTCTCATCGGCAGACTCAGTAGCCTCGGTTTTTCGGATGACTGCCTTGCCTGGTTCACCAATTACTTTGCAGACAGAGTTCAGTGTGTCAAATCGGAGGGCATGCTGTCCGGTCCTCTGGCAGTCTCTATGGGGGTGCCACAGGGTTCAATTCTCGGGCCGACTCTTTTCTCTGTGTATATCAATGATGTTGCTCTTGCTGCGGGCGATTCCCTGATCCACCTCTACGCAGACGACACCATTCTATATACTTTCGGCCCGTCATTGGACACTGTGCTATCTAACCTCCAAACAAGCTTCAATGCCATACCACACTCCTTCCGTGGCCTCCAACTGCTCTTAAACCCTAGTAAAACCAAATGCATGCTTTTCAACCGATCGCTGCCTGCACCCGCATGCCCGACTAGCATCACCACCCTGGATGGTTCCGACCTTGAATATGTGGACATCTATAAGTACCTAGGTGTCTGGCTAGACTGCAAACTCTCCTTCCAGACTCATATCAAACATCTCCAATCAAAAATCAAATCAAGAGTCGGCTTTCTATTCCGCAACAAAGCCTCCTTCACTCACGCCGCCAAGCTTACCCTAGTAAAACTGACTATCCTACCAATCCTCGACTTCGGCGATGTCATCTACAAAATGGCTTCCAACACTCTACTCAGCAAACTGGATGCAGTATATCACAGTGCCATCCGTTTTGTCACTAAAGCACCTTATACCACCCACCACTGCGACTTGTATGCTCTAGTCGGCTGGCCCTCGCTACATATTCGTCGCCAGACCCACTGGCTCCAGGTCATCTACAAGTCCATGCTAGGTAAAGCTCCGCCTTATCTCAGTTCACTGGTCACGATGGCAACACCCATCCGTAGCACGCGCTCCAGCAGGTGTATCTCACTGATCATCCCTAAAGCCAACACCTCATTTGGCCGCCTTTCGTTCCAGTACTCTGCTGCCTGTGACTGGAACGAATTGCAAAAATCGCTGAAGTTGGAGCTTTTATCTCCCTCATCAACTTCAAACATCAGCTATCTGAGCAGCTAACCGATCGCTGCAGCTGTACATAGTCTATTGGTAAATAGTCCACCCATTTTCACCTACCTCATCCCCATACTGTTTTTATTTATTTACTTTTCTGCTCTTTTGCACACCAATATCTCTACCTGTACATGACCATCTGATCATTTATCACTCCAGTGTTAATCTGCAAAATTGTAACTATTCGTCTACCTCCTCATGCCTTTTGCACACATTGTATATAAGACTCCCCCTTTGTTTTCTACTGTGTTATTGACTTGTTAATTGTTTATTCCATGTGTAACTCTGTGTTGTCTGCTCACACTGCTATGCTTTATCTTGGCCAGGTCGCAGTTGTAAATGAGAACTTGTTCTCAACTAGCCTACCTGGTTAAATAAAGGTGAAATAAAATAAAAAAATAGTTGACAATATAAGACAGTAGAAGACAGTAGAAGACAGTAGCAGACAGTAGCAGACAATATAAGACAATAGAAGACAGTAGTTGACAATATAAGACAGTAGAAGACAGTAGAAGACAGTAGAAGACAGTAGCAGACAATATAAGACAGTAGAAGACAGTAGCAGACAGTAGCAGACAATATAAGACAGTAGAAGACAGTAGTTGACAATATAAGACAATAGTAGACAGTAGCAGACAGTAGTAGACAATATAAGACAATAGTAGACAGTAGCAGACAGTAGAAGACAATATAAGACAGTAGAAGACAGTAGCAGACAGTAGCAGACAATATAAGACAGTAGAAGACAGTAGCAGACAGTAGCAGACAGTAGAAGACAATATAAGACAGTAGAAGACAGTAGCAGACAGTAGCAGACAATATAAGACAGTAGAAGACAGTAGCAGACAGTAGAAGACAGTAGAAGACAATATAAGAGTAGAAGACAGTAGTAGACAATATAAGACAATAGTAGACAGTAGTTGACAATATAAGACAGTAGAAGACAGTAGAAGACAGTAGCAGACAGTAGAAGACAATATAAGAGTAGAAGACAGTAGTAGACAATATAAGACAATATAAGACAGTAGCAGACAGTAGCAGACAATATAAGACAGTAGAAGACAGTAGTTGAC